>NC_039287.1:17405040-17510040 GCF_003368295.1 Carassius auratus | reverse complement strand
AAACAATACTGTAAACTACTTAAGCATAGATGCTAATTAGCAGAAGATCAGTCCTCACTCACCTTCAGCTCCTCCGTCATGTTCTCGTATCGATACAGCACTCTGTACGGCAGGGGCAGGGGCAGAGTCAGATTGACGCTGCCAATCAAACGCAGCAGACGCTCCATGTCACGAATCAAGAGTCCCGCGCAGTCGTCATCACACGCTGGAAACACAGTCAAGATTCAACACATCAGACTCGAATAGTAACACATGCATCCCACAGACAGCACTGTACATCACACTGCATGCATGCATCAGATGCCACCTTACAAGCTCACACAGAAAAAAACTTCAGATATGCATATGCATGCTTAGTTAAATCAGTAAAATCTAAAGCACTTTAACACAATCATCATTCTTGCAGCCCTATACTGAGACATTAGTCACACAGGAATTACACACTTGAGCTACACTAGCAGTCCATTTGTACATTTACTGAAGTGCAAATTAAAAAGGAGTGCACATACTTGTACTGCATTCATATTTGATAAAGGCATGTGCACAGGATGAGTGTGTGAATGTGTGTGTGTGTTTGTGAGTGCACACGCTGTCTGAAAGGACAACCATGTTAACGGCCAAGGATGGACAGGTCCTGGGGCAATGCTGTTAAACAATGTTACTGGCCTCTTTTGTCTCTGCTATCGTCATCCAGCATCCCTCCATCGTCTCCATTCACCTGCTCGTGTCCCCGAGCACTTCTCTCTCTCTAGATTAAACGTGAGCGAGGTGGAAACTCAGGGGAGCAGGACTTCTCAAGCGTGAAATTTAACACAGACTGTGAAACAGCTCCTGGCAGCCTATTATGAGTGTTTGACACGCCACGAGCGATAGCGGGAGGAAAGAAAGACACAGACCGGCGCGTGGCTTTCACTGCGGACGCAAAACACTGCTCAATTTAACCTCTTGAAAAAATAGAGCTATTAAGATTTCCTGTGAAGATGTCTTTTCATGCAAAAGACTGAACGAATAAATGGAAAGAAAAACCCTGCACTGGAGAGTTCATGAGAGCAAAATCTGAATTATCAATCATTACAGCAGGGTGGTGCCTCCATATTAAACAAATTATTTTCACCCATTCCTCAGTGTATTTTACTACAACAACCTAAAATGTACATATAGCTTAATGCATTAACTCTGACAGTCTAAAGGAACCAGGATAAACATGAAGGAAAATACGTTTTTAGAGTCAGACGCTGATAACCGCATGGTGCTGTGAAATCTACCAGGTTTTCTGGCTTTACATGACTTCTGACACACCAACCCCATATTTCCAAGTCATTTTGTCTCATAAATCTAATGCTAACAAGTTTAATATCCTGCGTTCATACTTTTAAAACTGTATGTACTCTAATGAAGTCAAGCTGTTTGAGTTGTATTACGTTTTTATTATTATGATTATTAAATGTTTTTTTTCTTCAGATAAAAAAAGTCCAATAACAATCTGAACCTGATACTTTCTAATTAATGAAGCATACAGAACTTATTATTATTGCTATTATTGGATTAATTATATTGTTACATTCAATTATTATTATTTTACTATTTTCTTTTTTACTATTTTTTTGTAATACAAATAATTTGTATTGTAAAAATTAGACAGAACAATAAAAATACAGAAATATATACAGAAATGCTATTGCACAGTAAAAAGTAAACTCATTTTTAAAAAAATATAACAATTATAGTAATTGTCATCATCAGCATCTCACACGTGCACACACACACACACACACACACACACACACACACACACACACACACACACACACACACACACACACACACACAAAATAATTATTTAAAATAATAAAAATATATCTACATTATATATTACTATTGCAATATTATAGTAAGTATAGTAAATTATATTGTACAGTAATTATTTTAAATTTGTATTATTTATTTATATACTTCTTTTAAAGAACAACTGTAAATTACTACACTAATATAGTCATGTTGACCATGCTTCTCAGGTTGGAAAATACATATATATATATGCACACAAAGACAAAATTACATACCTGACAATGAATGCTGGGTTATGAAGCAACACACACAGAAAAACCCATGCATAATTACCCAATCCGTCCATTCAACCAATTCAATTATCATAAAACACATAATTGCTAAAAGAGCTGATTTCAAACCCAGTGGTGGGAAGCAGGTGTCTAGCGCAGCAATGCAATCTGATCTCTCCTAGCTGAGAAAATGATCAGTCAACAATTATACCACAAGTAAACAGTAATTTTGTGAGGGGAAATCTGAGCATGTCTCATTAAAATGTTGTTTGTTTTGGCTGCATCTCATCTCTGTTATTAGTGTCTGTTTAAGAAACAAAGACACAGAGGAATAAAACCGATCAACCTAGCTTAGTTAATCCTATTCAGTAAACATCACAGCGGTGGCAGAAGTGGTCAGGCTCTTGTGTTGTGTTAGCGCAGCGGTCATACGTACACACGATGCCCTCGGGGCCACACACATGCCTCTCCATGCACCGGTCACACTTCAGGCCGCTGGCTCCAGGACGACACTGGCACTGTCCGGAGCGCGGGTCACACGCTGTGGGAAATGAACTGTAGGGATGGCACTTACACTCCTCACACCGGCCGCCCAACACGCTCGGCTTCCCGTGGAAACCAGGGGCGCACCTGCGCAGACCCGAATCACATTCAACACATCATGAGAGCGCTGTTAAACAATTACTATTTACACTTAAAACTTGACTCACATTCAAGACTGCAGAGCAAAACGCGTGCTCATTTCCAACACTTTATTGACAGATTGGGCCATGTAAGTAATGACTTGTTTTACATCATTTAGAAATATGTTCTCACCTTTCACAGTGTTTTCCCTCGTAGCCTTCAGGACAGGCGGTGCAGCGGTAGTCATTAAAACCCTCCGCCTGACAGGTGGGACTAAAGCTGAGAGAAACAGTGTGAAAGTTAGACTTATCACAGCTAAAGAGAGAGTGTGTGTGTGTGTGTGTGTGTGTGTGTGTCACATACTTGTTCTCCTGGTTGAGGAGTGGACAAGCACAGCGTTTGCAGTCGTCAGGAGAGCCGCGCATTATGCCATAAAACCCTGCAGCACATCGCTCACACTTATCACCGACTGTGTTATGTTGACAATTCTAGAAGAACAGAAAGCATAAAAACACTTTTAATACTTTATAACATGTAATAATACTGTTATAGCTACGTCTGTCAATTTGATGCATTTAATTTAAAGGCCGTGTTGCAGGGTGATTTTTTTAACGAATTTGTGCAATATGCTTGTTGGTAATAAACATTTAAGCTGTTATTCATTGCATTTTATGTTGTTGGGTATCACAAAACGGAATAAAATACAAAAAACTAGGTACTATCTTACTGTGGTCTCCTTTCCCCCACAATGCATTGCATCACGTTGGGGAGAGAATTTACCAAAGCCCGCCTTGAGAGCATTGAGAGTGACTAGAGAGACGAGTAGTAGACGAGAGTATTCAGATAGCGCAGATTATATAATAAACAGATAAATACATCGATATTTATAAATAGATAGACTAGATATATAGATAGATAGACAGACAGATAGATATCGACCAACAGCGACCCAAACTTCCCTATAGCACAAGCTTTTCAGTGCAGTTTCAATGGGACAGCACTGCCCACACAAGCTCCTGTCAAACACAGCGACAGACACGCGACTATGTTTGCATAAACATTTTCACCCGGAGGAAGAGATAAACGCTTAGAAACGTCCATATAGGTAGCATGATGCCTTCTATTTCTAAATGACAAAGACAAAGTTTATCAGTTCTATCACACTATGACAAAGGTTACTGGTACTTATCTGAACTAACGTCATGATCACTGCCACTAGATATAAAAAAACGTTGATTTTTCACTCTGTGCTATTCAATTACAGTAAAAAATGTATGTGTCGTTATTGTGCACTGCTGCTCGTAGACTAGCTCCAGTGCTCATTGCTGCGATGCTAAATAATAGCAAATTACCAGGACACTTCACCAACTCTCCACTCATTCTCCTCGGACCATGCATAGGTTTTGACGGACATCAGTTCTTGGCAATTCCTCATTTGGCCTCTCACATCTGGCAGGTTCGAAATTACCATATTTTTCGGACTATAAGTCGCACCTGAGTCTAAGTCCCATCAGTTCAAAAATACGCCATGATGAGGAAAAAAACATATATAAGTCGCTATAAGTCGCATTTATTTAGAACCAAGTACCAAGAGAAAACATTACCATCTAGAGCCATGAGAGGGCGCTTTATGTTTTCGGTGTAGGCTACAGGAGCAGTGAGCAGCATTAGAGCGCCCTGTGGCGGCTGGAGACGGTAATGTTTTCTCTTGGTTCATTTCTCTCGGTTCATGTCAAATTAATTTTGATAAATAAGTCGCACCTAACTATAAGTCGCAGGACCAGCCAAACTGTGAAAAAAAGTGCAACTTATAGTCCGGAAAATACAGTACACGGCTGCGGGCCATCATACATGTTGGCTCTTGCCAACTCTTCCTCATCCCAGTCAGTCGCTATAAAGTTAGTTCTGATGCTGCGTTCCAGGCTGGTTTTTGAGCTCGTAATCACTATTTCATACCACGACTAACGACTTTGTACCATTCCAGGCAAGTTACTCCAAACTTTCTGAGCGCAAGAAATTGTAGCTAAATTATTTATTTTATTGCAACGTTACATTGACCTAAAATCGTTTATCAATGTGTACCACTTGCATAAACTGTCACAGTGTCTGGGTTGTTGTTCCCCGGGGTTCCACTAGATGTCCTCCTTCTCACGGTGTCTGTCCCAGAGCACTTCCTGTATCCTTATATGGTCACCTTCCTCCTTGTTACGTAATTGATTGTTTCCCCCACCTGTCTCCTGTTTCCCCATTATCCTTCTGTGTATAAATACCCAGTCTGTCTTAGTCTGTGTTACGGAGTCCTTGTTTAATGTTATGTTATTTCATGCCCGTCATCCTTGTCTTGCCTTGCGTTAGTGTCTTGTTTATGTCTGCTTTGATCTTCTGGTTTTGACCCTGCCTGGACTGTTTACCCTTTTGGATTATCCCTAATAAATGACGTACCTGCAAATTGGTTCCTTCTCCTGTGTTTCCCATAACACATTACGTGACAGAAGGACTCCGTCAACATAGGAACCAGCGGTATGTCAATTTTCCGTTCCCCAGCCAAGATGGCGGAGAGGCGGGTCAAGTATCTTCGGTTGACCGCCCTCCGTCAAGAGGGCAACGAAGTGGGTGCCCTGGCTCAAGTGTTCTGGTCCCTGGCTGAAGGCCTGGGATACAATGATGCGGCCCTTAAGGACCACTTCAATGGCGGCCTGGATGATCCAGTGCCTCAGGCAGAGATGGAGCAGTTGGAGATGCTGGAGTTCTGGGAATTCGTGCGCTACCTGCAGTTTCGGTGTCGGTGGAATGCCCCAGCCACTCCTGTCTCTTCCGGCAGGGTGGCCGCCAGCCCAGCGCCACAGCACGAGATGGCCGCCAGCCCAGCGCCACAGCATGAGATGGCCGCCAGCCCAGCGCCACAGCACAAGATGGCCGCCAGCCCAGCGCCACAGCACAAGATGGCCGCCAGCCCAGCGCCACAGCACAAGATGGCAGACTCAAAGCCTGAGTCTCCAGATAAGGTGCACAATGCTGTCCCGGAGGTAGAGGCGGTGCACGATGCTGTCCCGGAGGCAGAGGCGGTGGCCAATGCTTTTCCGGAGGCCGAGGCAGTGCCCGTTGCTGTTCCAGAGGCCGAGGCGGTGCCCGATCCTGTTCTGGAGGCCGAGGCGGTGCCCGAGGCTGTTCCCAATGCAGTTACCGAGGCGGTGCCCGAGGTAGAGGCAGCGCCCATTGCTGTTCCAGAGGCCGAGGCGGTGCCCGAGGCCGTTCCCGAGGCAGTTACCGAGGCGGTGCCTGAGGCTGTTCTGGAGGTCGAGGCGGTGCCCGACGCTGTTCCAGAGGCCGAGGTGGCACCTGATGCCGAGGCGGTGCCCGAGGCTGTTCCAGAGGCCGAGGCGGCGCCCGATCCAGTTCTGGAGGCCGAGGCGGTGCCTGATGTCGAGGCAGCGCCCATTGCTGTTCCAGAGGCCGAGGCGGTGCCCGAGGCCGTTCCCGAGGCAGTTACCAAGGCGGTGCCCGAGGCTGTTCCAGAGGCCGAGGCGGCGCCCGATCTAGTTCTGGAGGCCGAGACGGTGCCTGATGCCAAGGCGGCGCCCGATCCAGTTCTGGAGGCCGGGGTGGTGCCCGAGGCTGTTCCCAATGCAGTTACCGAGGCGGTGCCCGACGCTGTTCCAGAGGCCGAGGTGGTGCCCGAGGTCGAGGCAGCGCCCATTGCTGTTCCAGAGGCCGAGGTGGCACCCGAGGCCGAGGCGGTGCCCGAGGCTGTTCCGGAGGTCGAGGCGGTGCCCGACGCTATTCCAGAGGCCGAGGTGGCACCCGATGCCGAGGCGGTGCCCGAGGCTGTTCCGGAGGTCGAGGCGGTGCCCGAGGCTGTTCCAGAGGCCGAGGCGGTGCCTGATGCCAAGGCGGTGCCCGAGGCTGTTCCAGAGCCAGGGCCAGTCACCGAGGACCCTCCAGAGCCAGGGCCAGTCACCGAGGACCTTCCAGAGCCAGGGCTAGTCACCAATTACCCTCCAGAGCCAAGTCAAGTCACTGGGTGGTCTGCTGCTCCGTTCTGGGGGACTCCGACGTTGACCACGTGGACGTGGTGGTCTTCTGCTCCGCCCTGGAGGGCTCTGACTTTGACCACAAGGCTGTGGTGGTCTTCTGCTCCGCCCTGGAGGGCTTTGACTTTGACCACAAGGCTGTGGTGGTCTTCTGCTCCGCCCTGGAGGGCTCTGACTTTGACCACAAGGCTGTGGTGGTCTTCCTCTCCGCCCGGGAGGCCTTTGACTTTGACCACAAGGCTGTGGTGGTCTTCCGCTCCGTCCTGGTGGGCGCCTCAACAGGTCCTTCAGGGATTTCTGTGGGTTGTTTTGGGTTTTGTTATCTTTCTGTCTGTTCCCCTCAGTTTGTCTGGCCCTCCGTCCCTCCCCCTGTACCTCCTCCGGTCCTCCTCCCTCCTGGTCTCCCTGTTTTATGTTTTCATTTCTGGTGTTTGTCCCCCATGTGTTCCTTTTCCGGCCCTCCGTCCCTCCCCCTGAGCCTCCACCTGTCCGCCTCCCTCCTGGTCTCTGTGTTGTGTTTTGTCTTGGAGCGTCTGGGAGCCGCTCCGTAGAGGGGGGGTACTGTCACAGTGTCTGGGTTGTTGTTCCCCGGGGTTCCACTAGATGTCCTCCTTCTCACGGTGTCTGTCCCAGAGCACTTCCTGTATCCTTATATGGTCACCTTCCTCCTTGTTACGTAATTGATTGTTTCCCCCACCTGTCTCCTGTTTCCCCATTATCCTTCTGTGTATAAATACCCAGTCTGTCTTAGTCTGTGTTACGGAGTCCTTGTTTAATGTTATGTTATTTCATGCCCGTCATCCTTGTCTTGCCTTGCGTTAGTGTCTTGTTTATGTCTGCTTTGATCTTCTGGTTTTGACCCTGCCTGGACTGTTTACCCTTTTGGATTATCCCTAATAAACGACGTACCTGCAAATTGGTTCCTTCTCCTGTGTTTCCCATAACACATTACGTGACATAAACACTGCGTCCATGGGCAGTATTATCGTAGGGGCTGCCATCGTTGTTTCGCGTGCTGTGTGACCTCGGAACTCAGAGTACATCGATCTAGTACGAGACACGAGTTCACAGGTGGGAAGTCACAGGTTAGACTGCCGTTCCAGTGCACTTTCACTGGCTTAAGGTTGGAAAAACACTGGTCACGGGTTGCCTGGAACGCTGCATCATTCTAGACTGAGGCTACCTTTCCTCGACCTCTCCCCAACATGACGTCATCACCGAGTTGCTTAAAAGAAAAAAACTTTAATACCAAAAACGTAAAAAACTGGTCTTTAAGACCATTTTTGAGACATTTTAAAAATGAAATACATATCTTGAGTGATTTATGTACCCATTAATCGAAAGTGGTGGTTAACCTGCAACATGGCCTTTAAACCATTAAAAAGGTTTACTGCACAATTAAATTATTATGTATTGACTTTCTGGCAGCTCACAGGAAGTGACGGCATCCCGTTATAGTAATTCTGTCTGAACTTAGAGAGGCCAATAATAAAAACAAAAGCCATATCATATATCTCTTAACACTTTCAATCAAAAGTGATAAACTCACATTAGATTCTTTGATAAGCATCTAATTTTCAATTTTGACCACAGATTGTATCTTTATCGATGTGTTCTGAGGATTGTTTACAACTAAACCAATCATTACCTAATCTTTTAACCAACCTTTCTGGCTTTTCATCTGTGACATCGGAGCTTATTTTCATTAATAACTGCCCTAGTCAACACTGTAAGTACAGCTAAATCTCAATCTGTAGGATCACGTGTATCATTGTTTTATATCATCATATCATCCAGCCCTAAAACTGCTCCATGTTAAAACACTGAGGCATTTTTAACAGCACAACTTTCTGTAAACCTGCTTCGAAACAATTCCTTCAGTCTGCAGTCAGTGAAAACACACTTACAGAAAGAGCTGAATGGAGTGCAACAGAACATCAAACAGAATTTAAAATTTTTAAATTTAAAATGCTTGATTGACAGCATGAGTTACAGCATATAATCACACTGGTAAGACAACAGCTTAATTTCATTACACATACAATCAATACAAATGTAGCTTTTCAAGAAGCACGTAAAGCTCTCTCTTCATCTTGTGAAAATGCAACATTAAGAATAGAAAGCTGGCCCCAGTAAAGAGATTTGCATTTCACAAGTTGCCCAAGTCTCACAACAGGAATGAGCTGAAATACAGAGAGGAAGAGGCCCAGAGGAGCGCCAGCTTTCAGAGAGGAGTGTAATCAGACTGCCGAAGTTGAGCTTTACTGGTGCGTGTCGCCCGGAAACTTCCATTAACTTCCCGTGTACCTCAGTTACTCAAATTACCCCCCTACACACTCGTTTACCATTTTCAATTTGCCAAAACCCGTAAAATGCAAATGATATTGCTATTAGCATGCATGCAATTGAACACAGAAGAAAGTCTGCACAAGCTGTTTGGAGAACAGTTCAACTGATGGACTCGACAGACCTGAATCTTCTAATGTGTTTTACTTGCACCTCTTTTCCATGAACACGATGCTGGATCCAGTCTGGCCAAATATACATCTCCACTGCAGAAAAGCTGGTTCTTGGCAGCTGTTTTGTCATCGTTTGGCTGTGAAGTCATTGGAAATGCAGGCCGTTTCTGAGAGCGGCTCTGGCCGAAAACTGGCTCCAGCACCGTTTAGATTTAGGAAAATGGGTTTTGGACAACTGTAATCTGCGATGGTTTATTGATACTGTTGCTAAGTGCTTTTGACTGAACATCAGCCCAGCAATGCCACTTCAACTCTACTGTACATACCAATGGGAGACACTCACTCAAACTGATCCAATCAGGGGGGACGTGGTCCACTTAGAGGAATGCTGCTCATAAATGCTCTTATTTAGGGTGTATGTACCTGGCAGACGGCTGTTTCAGGATCACACGAGTCACTGTGTCCATTGCACTGGCACCGGACACAGCTGCCAAAGCCCGCTCTGGACGCAGCTCCACCGGCGTGAACAGAGAGCCTGTAGAACCCAGCCGCACATTCCTAATGAGACATCGCACACAGTTATTTACACAAACACACCATACGACATCAGCAAGATTTGACAAAATCCTCTTACAATACAATAACATATTCATAATATGAATGTGAAACTAAGGAATGTGTTAATTTCAACTAAAAATGGGAAACCTTTTTTTGTGTTTCGGCCATTTAGTTACATGACAACAGTGTTCTAGTTGCCTGAAAATGCACATTTTTGAAAATTGGATTTAAAGTGCAAGTTTTTGAAAACCTGTTATCATCTTTGTGTAAACTACAAAAATGCAAATATGTGAAACGGAGACATCCTGTGTGTGGATATTATATATGTGATCAGTGATCAGTCTATAGGAATGTATGCAGGTGCATAGTGTTCCTTTGCTAATGTGTTAGTGGCGTTCGGATATGACACTACTACAGTTAATGTGTAAAAATGCACGAGGTTACAGACACATAATGCTTGTCATTCAACTAGTAAACAGAAACGTGCTGCATATCCACAGCAAATATGGTTACACTGAAGACATCATGTTCATATGGGAACAAAATAGCCCTCAACCGCTGAAACCATAGCAACACTCCCTCTCACCCTCCCTCGTCAAAATTAATCGCGTCAATTTAGTGCACCATCTGTTCAGGGCGAACTTGCTAAACGCCTGTTTAAAAATACTTTATTAAGCAGAGTATGAGGTGTTTCAGAGTTATGGCCATCTGTCTCACGCGGCCTCGTCCAGCCTGAACGTGAACGAATGACTCTCGCTGATCTGTAATCAGAGTCTCGCACGCTTGAGCTCGTTACAGATCCCACACGAGCGTTCGTGGGAGGAGACCGGCGGCGAGAGAGCGTTTTAACACATTAACAGTCTGAGACGCAGAAACACTGGCTGTAATGAGGAGCGCTGTGCAGCGGTGCATCCAGCTGTTCGTCTCGACACACTCGGCCTGTTCTTCCAGAGCTGTTGTGATTCTACAGCCCTGTTATGAAAGGGCACGTCAGCACCTTTCAGATCGCCTTAATTATTGTGACAAGGACGTCACATTTAATCTATCTGGAAACTGCATTACTGGGACTTTTGGTACTGTTATGAACAACAGATTGAGTTTATTATGTGGATGAAGCAATCTCAGCCATGCTATGTAATACATATAAAACACAAAGTTTTCATGAAAATGTGTGTACTTACTATTTTTAATATGACGTTGACCTATGCTCTATTATCTGATTAATATTATGCTATAAAATCTGACCTACAGAGAGTTGGATAATATTGGCATTTATGACACATGTCTTATCACATTCTTCCAGCTCTCAAACATCAAAAGCCTTTACCTCACAGGAGAGACCGGCGTATCCCAGAGGACAGTCACATTTCTCAATCTGATGGGCGATTTCACTGTCCTTTGAGGGCGTCCCCACCTCAGCCACCTCCAAAGTGATCTCCGAAATCCTGCACATCACACCAGTTCACACACACAAACATATGAGCTTCTGCTCCTTCATAACGCTTTTTATATTACCAAACATATTGCAATTTATAAACTGTTAGAACTTATAAAACAAATTATTTCCAGTGTTATTTTAGTACTGTATCACATAGAATAGTTTTTATTCATATTTTGAATATTTATTGTCATGTTTCTGTTCTGTTGTGTCTTGGTTTCTCTGCTTTCCAGTGTTCCCTCGTTTGTTTCTATGGTTTTTGATTTATTAATTAGTTTCACACACCTGTTCTGTTTCTTCTTAATTGGCCTGTTCTAGTATTTAAGCTCTGTCTGCTCCTTAGTTCACCATCTGCTGTTATTTGGATTTACGTTGATGAGCACTTGATACTGTTTGTTTATGGACTTGTTAATATTCTCCTGGATTTATGATTAAAAACTCCTTTTGAACTCTACTCCTTCGTGCGCTTGATTACACATTTATGTTTCTTTCCCTTTTTTTATTTGTATTGATGGCTACAGTATATCGTTTTTCTTAATTATTATTATTATTAAATTGTTTTAGTTATTTTATTACAAGTTAAACCAAATGAAAACGAGAAATGGTGCCACAAGAACTAGATGTAAAAAGTTTATTTTATTTTAAGATTTATTGTTTTAGTTGTTGCTTTAGTTAACTATAATATCAAGGTTGCTCCCCGTAACTTGACCAGTGTTTGAAATCCGTGCTTGAGATCAGTTACCTGCTGTGTCTCATGACGCTGCCGTGCGAGGCCTTTATTAGGATATATTCAACATGAAACAGCACGTCCATGAAATCCTCACGAGACATTGGCCTGTCATCCTTGTGTTTCCATTCGTGCTGCAAAACATCAGTGTTTTAGTGTATGGTTGATGTAACTGTGGTAAATGAGATCATGTGAATGCAAACACGGTCGGCACACTGGTGTAAGTGATGTGCTGTTTCAGTAAGCGGGGGTGCTGACTGCTGACTCTCATCTCTGATTGGCTCACCTCTGTTATGTCAATCTCGTGACGGGTCAGCTGGCCAATCTGAAGTGCTGGCATGTGGCGGACCATGAGCTTGTCCTTGTTGGGTCCGCCCTTTATGATGACCTGGGGCTCGTAAGAGGTGCGGCCCGTCTCATCACGAGCCTCGTAATATATGGCATACTTCAGCTTCCCACCATAGGCTGTTATCTGAAAGAACAACCTCCAAATGGTGAGACTTGTTGTAATGCTAGCTTGGCCTTGAAATTCTAAAATATATTTTTTTATATAATTAAAACAACTGGACTGTACACTTGCATTCAAAAGTTTGGCATCAGATGTATATATATATATATATTATTATTATTATTAGTAGTAGTAGTAGTAGTAGTAGTAGTAGTAGTAGTAGTATTTTTTCCATATTTTTTATTATTCAGCAATGCTGAAAAATGCTGTTCTTTTGAACTTTTTTTATTCATCAAAGAATCCTGACAAGTAAAATGTGTCACAAGCATTAAACATTTTTACTGACCACAAATCTGCCCTACAAAGCAAAAAGGCAGTAACTACGCAGAGTGCAGAACTGAGAAAAATGACTTAAAGTTATCCTGTCATCCAGCCTAAGTAGTTACTGTACAAACAACTACCACTTTTCTCCAAAATGACACACATTTCAGATAAGATGTTTTGTCACATAAAAAAGATGCCTTGAATGTCATGAAATTGCCAATAACAAATTTTTGACCAAAAATGCAGTTACTGCCTTTTTGCTTTGTAGGGCAGAAATCTCCTGTTATCACACTTTTGGGACAAACATGCATACACAAATATATGCATATGTGTATTTAACGTATATAAAATAGAAAGAAAACAGCTGAAAGATGTTAGTGGCAGACTGACCATGGAGCGTTTGAACTGTTTTGGCAGTCTCCAGTAGTACGGCTCACTCAGATGCTGCTGGATCACATCAGCATTAGCGATGATGTCAGGATGCTGGAAGCTCACACCCGCTGTGATCTCCTGATGACTGGATTTGTCCACAAGAGGAAGAACGGTCTGTTCTGGCATCAGAGTCAGCTATAGGACAGCAAAAGATGCATCCAAGTCAATCAGATGAATTAACTTAAATAAGACCTGCGCTTTAAACTTACAATGTCAACATGAAATGGCATTCACAATTTAACTTCAGAAATATTTTCTAGTGAAACTAATGTAGATCTAATCTAATGTAGATGGGATTGTGAGAATTTGGCTCCAATATTATTACTGGTTAATGCTCACCCACACAGCAGATGTTTGAGAGGTGGAGAAAGTTATTCCTCTTAAAGAAAGATTCTGAAAACATTTTTTTTTTTGTCATTAGTGCTCCAGAAATTTGTATTAAGTAAGCAGAGTTAAATTGCCATGCAAAATAGTGTATCAGTTTTGTGTTTCAGCATCAGTGTCTTTGAGGATTTATTTGTGTGTGTGTGTATTGAGCGGCATATTTTGGTAAATGTGTATGTGTGTGTGTGTGTGTGTGTGTAAGGAACTCCACAGGGGAGCTAAACTACCCTCACATCAACACACAATCTCACGACTCACTGATTTAGAAAAAATCTCTTTTTCCCATAAATGAGCTAAAGGATTCCAAACTACTCTTTCGAAACTTAGATTAACTTTTGGTCTGCAACCTTTGTTCAATTCTTTGATGATTTCATCACATTGGAAGAGCATTCTTGAGCCATATTCTGGTGTTTTTCTCCATGGATATGCTGAGGATTAAGATGAGTTTGTGAACATGAACATGAAATCCTTATTAAAAACAAACAAGGGGCATCTCTGGCTCTGTGCATCAGTGCTTTCTCTCTATCTTTGTTTCAGTCTGCTCTGCTGTTCCTGCACACTTAATTCTGTCCTGGAGGGAGAATGACAGCTAGGAGGCACTTGATATTTATTAATATTTACTGTTTCCCTGGTAACTGGAGCATCTCAGCCCTCCTCGGGACAAGATGATTAAGAAAGCCATCAACACACACACACAAACAGACACGTGTCCTCATCTTATCCACACCATCACAAACAACCATTTAAAACATGTCCTTTGGCTAAGAATAATAAGCACTCATAATTCTGTATATAACAGCCAAAAAGGTTTATAATAATTGAAAACGTTCATACTTTAAAGACAAACATTTGAGTAACAGGGTTGGATAGTTTATAGTTGAACCTGACACACTGTAAAATAAACTGTGATTATTTACTTTTTCCAGCGTAAAAAAAAAAAGAAAATCAGCGTTGCTTTTGTCAAATTCAATAAAATACTCCCTTACAAGGAGTAATGAGTTTGTTCAAAATGGGGAACTATATTATGTGTTGAATAATTAAATTTGAATGGAGAACTAAGAGTTCTCTTCTTCCTCTGCACTTATCACCTGCGGGGTACCTCAAGGCTCCGTTTTGGGCCAGTTTCATTATATATTTATATTCTCCTGTTAGATATACATTTTTGGAAACACAGCACCTCATACTATATTTTGACAATACTCTGATTCTACTAAAACTGAGTTCTGAGTTTTCTATGGTAAAAAATATTTAACCAGAAATTGCTTTATATAAGGATGAGATGTTAACCTGTGTCATATGTCCTATTGGATAAGATTTACGATGCTTGGGAATCACATCCAATTCAGTAATTAAATATGGCAAGGTAAAAAAAAAAAATATAAGCAAAATACTTATTAGGTTTCCTATAGTAAATGGAATATCAGTTCAAGATATTTCATCAGGTGTTTAAGACTGACATAAATATATTACTGATAAAAATGCCATTATATGACTTGTATGTGTTTACTCACCCTCATACGGATGAGTCCTGTGGCATCTGTACATGAGCTGCTCAAGCCGAAACAGTAGCACTGACTGCAGCCTAGTGGATTCCTGTGACTGAGGCCGAACGAGCCCACCTTACAGCGGTCACATTTCACTCCCTCTACGTTAGCCTGAACACATACATTCACATTAGTACTGTGTGCACTGTTTTACAGCTACCTTAAAGACCAAGGTTGCATTTCCCAAAATACACCATCAGTATCTGTGATCTTTACAGTCTAGTTTAGGTGTACCATGCTTTTGGCATATGAAGCCCAGGACAGTTTCTCTCACAGCTGTCATGTGGGAATTATAGTTTTATCAGATTAGAGCATCATACAATAATTCATTGGCAGTGCATTTCTATAACCCTAATTATCATTATGACATGACAGTTTTGCTGAAAAATCCCGTTGATCACAATTTACTTTTCAACAGGGTACAGCCGTGGCTATGTCGGATGAATCAAAGTCGGGTTTCAAGTTCTATATGTCATTACCTTGCATGAGCACTGGCCACTTCTGTCTGCACATGCGCAGAGACCAGACTCTGCATCGCAGGTGTCCAGTGACGAGCCTGCCGCTGAGCACTGGCAGGAAATGCATTGTGGAAAGTCTCTGTAACCCAGCTTACACTCGTCACATTTCTCACCCCTGAACTGCTCATGGCACATGCAGCAGCCTGTGTTCACGTTACACTGCTGCGCCACAGACCCCAGTGCGTTACAACCACATGGCTACAAAGAAAGAGATAAAATAACACATATATAATTCAGAATATCATGCATGATATTTAATTAAAATGGCATTCACATTCCCTGTATGTGATTGAACACTTTTGAAAATGAGGATCCATTCTGAACCATGAAATGTTGTAAATTCTGATCATCAAAGGAAGGCAAGGCTGAGCACTTAATAGAAAATAAGTCAGAATATGCTGCAATTTTCAGCACTGCCCTTGGCTGCCTCTCTTCCTACCTTAAGGCGAGATATTTTTCCACTGAAATTGAAATTACTTTTCTTCCTCTACATTTATCACCTGCAGGGTACCTCAAGGCTCTGTTTTGGGGCCGGTTGCTTTGTAAGAAGTTAATTGTATGATACCACACAACTGTAGTTAATTCTGTGTACTGACAAATGCAACAGTAAAAACCTGTTACCTTAACATATATGTGGAAAAGAAAAAAAAATAATAACAATGCATTATACTGTATGTAGCCTTACTGTAAAAAACTCAAATTTATGATTTTTGCAATTGAAAGCTATGAATTAATGTATAATTTACAATGAAAAAAGGAAAAGGACATTCCCAGAGGTCCCTGAATAAATCATCAATTATCATTATATTTTATTTAAATAGTTCTGTTTCTCATTATTTTTGTTATCAGTAAGTACACCTTAGTAAAATGATACATATCCTGGCAATTTTCTGCCAATAATCTAATATGTTTAGGGGAGCATGGGGTAAGTTTAATTAATTTGTGTTTGCTGGTTGATCGCTGAGTATAAACTGGTATTTTAATGTGATATTAGTTTTTCATGAATAGGCCTATGTATGTCCTGAAACAACTTATTTTCTCTTATCTTGAGGACCATATGTAAAATGGCTTATCTTACCCTACTCTCCCTTAAGGACATTTCCTTTGAATGGGCATTACCATAAAACACAACACAATGCAATGCATGATTCAAAATACAGGGAAAACACCTGAGAAATCAATATGAAAAATCCCTTCATATTACAGCACAGACCTTTCTTAGAGTGCACATTTGGATGTTTTGTGTGATATTTTTTGTTATTTACTTCATGTTCTATTATTTATTTATTGCATTATTTAAGTGTTGTGCATTGCCATGATTGTGTTTTGTCTTTATTTGCATGATTCTCTGTATACTTTCCAGCTCAGGGCCGATCACCATTAGCCATTATACAGTATATGTGAGTATGTCAGCTCAGTTCAAAATGTTGCCCCGAGGATCCATGTTGGAACCAGGTAGAGGGTAAATGATTAGGCAAAACTGTAACTACTTTTGTTTATTGTGATATCAGAACAGGTGTATCATTATGTACCTCACAATCTCATCTTCTATTGTCTGCTGCTCTGCAACATTAACTCAGAGATTCACCTCAACCAGATTTTACAGAGGATGAATAATAATGTTGTTTGGGCAGAAGATAAAGATACACATCCAGAGCAGACAGAGTGATGCCGTGGCAGTGTGAGGAGAGGAGATTGAGACGTACCTTGCAGCCGCTGCTGATGTCGTGACCCCAGTGGTTGGGCGCACATTTGTCACATCTCTCTCCCACGGTGTTGGGCGGACAGATACACTGACCTGTGTTAGCATCACAGTTATTTCCCACATGGGCACACTGGCACGCTGCGAGACAGACAGAAACAGAGAGCAGGTTAATTGTGGAGCGCAGCTGAGCAGCTGTTATAAATGTCAGCGCCGGCTCTCCTCTCTGCTGGAGTAATATCAGACGCTTCGGCTGGAAGGAGATGGGCAAATTTACACACCATCCCAACAGAGAATGACGATGTTCTTAATGAAATGAACACCGCAGATGAATACTGTAGCGCTCACAGGTCAGGCTTGTTGATGTCCACATTAAAAGCCATTTTCTGAAATGTGAGCTGGGGGGTTAAAAATGTAAGAATGTTTATTCTTAAGTGAACTGTGCCTTTCATGTTTTTCCTATCCTATGGATTTACTGTTCTATTTTTTGTACAAATAAAAATCTAAATGCACGGGTGAATCTGGAATGAATTACAGAGGCACACACATGGCCTCATATCATGGGTTGGAGGTTCGGAGGTGAATTCTTACGTGTGCAGCCGCCTTCCTGGAAGCTGAAGTGTCCGGAAGCGCAGCGGTCACACTTCTGTCCCGTCACACCAGGCTGACAGCGACACTGACCGCTCTCATCACAATCAAACGACTTCGATCCGAATGAACTGCAGTGGCATGGGACGCAGCCTTGAGCGCCGTGCATGTGTAAACCAGACTGGAGAGACAGAGAGGAGACAGTGAGGAGGGTTAAAACAAGGCCATGTTCTGAGTGATGGCTAGACTATTCTGCACACTACTCTCCACAATTAAGGTACAAATACAAACCCGATTCCAATAAAGTTGGGACACTGTACAAATTGTGAATAAAAACAGAATGCAATGATGTGGAAGTTTCAAATGTCTATATTTTATTCAGAATACAACATAGATGACATATCAAATGTTTAAACTGAGAAAATGTATCATTTTAAGGGAAAAATATGTTGCTTTTAAATTTCATGGTATCAACACATCTCAAAGAAGTTGGGAAAGGCCATGTTTACCACTGTGTGGCATCCCCTCTTCTTTATATTACAGTCTGCAAACGCCTGAGGACTGAGGAGACAAGTTGCTCAAGTTTAGGAATAGGATTGTTGTCCCATTCTTGTCTAATACAAGCTTCTAGTTGCTCAACTGTCTTAGGTCTTCTTTGTCACATCTTCCTTTTTTATGATGCGCCAAACGTTTTCTATGGGTGAAAGATCTGGACTGCAGGCTGGTCATTTCAGTACCTGGATCCTTCTTCTACGCAGCCAAGATGTTGTAATTGATGCAGTGTGTGGTCTGGCATTGTCATGTTGGAGAACGCAAGGTCTTCCCTGAAAGAGACGACGTCTGGATGGGAGCATATGTTGTTCTAGAACTTGGATTTACCTTTCAGCATTGATGGTGCCTTTCAAGAAGTATTAGCTGCCCATGCCACACACACTCATTCAACACCATACCATCAGAGATGCAGGCTTCTGAACTGAGCGCTGATTTCAGAATCAGAAACAGATTCAGAATGAGCTTTATTGCCAGGTGTGTTTACACATACGAGGAATTTGTTTTCATGACAGAAGCTCCGCAGTACAACAGAATGACAGCGACAGAACATAAAACACATAATAAAAGAATACAAAATACAAAAAATACAAATAAGTAGGTAGGAATGACAATATACAAAATGACAATTGTAGGAAGGTATATTACAAAAAGCAGTTATGTATGTACAGGTATATTATGTGCAAAGATTTAAGTGTATACTAAGTATGTGTGTTAGATAAATAAAGTGTGTGTGTATATAAATATAAAGTGTAGTGTGTTCGCCGTTATTATCAGCTGTTCATAAGATGGATTGCCTGAGGGAAGAAACTGGTCCTGTGTCTGGTCGTTCTAGTGCTCAGTGCTCTGTAGCGTCGACCAGATGGCAACAGTTCAAAGAGGGAGTGTGCTGGATGTGAGGGGTCCAGAGTGATTTTGACAGCCCTTTTTCTCACTCTGGATAAGTACAGTTCTTGAATAGATGGGAGAGTTGAACCCTCTGTAGTCTTCTGAGGTCAGATTTAGAAGCTGAGCTGAACCAGACAGTTACTGAAGTGCAGAGGATGGATTCAATGATGGTGGAGTAGAACTGTTTCAGCAGCTCCTGTGGCAGGTTAAACTTCCTCAGCTGGAGAAGGAAGTACAACCTTTGCTGGGCCTTTTCATGATGGAGTCAATCTGAATGTCCCACTTCCAAAAAGAACTTCAAATTTTTATTCGTCTGACCACAGAAAAGTTTCCACTTTGCCACAGTCCATTTTAAATGAGCCTTGGTCCAGAGAAAACACCTGCGCTTCTGGATCATGTTTAAATATGGCTTCTTTTTTGACCTGTAGAGTTTTAGCCGGTGACAGTGAATGACACGGTGGATTGTGTTCACTGACAATGTTTTCTGGAAGTATTCCTGAGCCCATGTTGTGATTTCCATTACAGTATCATTCCTGTATGTGATGCAGTGCTGTCTAAGAGCTGAAGATCACAGACATCCAGGTTTTCAGGCCCTGACCCTTACACACAGAGATTGTTCCAGATTCTCTGAATCTTTGGATGATATTATGCACTGTAGATGATGATAACTTAAAACTGCAATTTGTCTCTGAGAAACTCCTTTCTGACATTGCTCAACTATTGTTTGCTGCAGCATTTGGGGAATTGGTGATCCTCTGGCCATCTTGACTTCTGAGAGACACTGTCACTCTGAGAGGCTCTCTTTAAACCCAGTCATGTTCCTAATTGACCTAATAAGCTGCAAATTGGTCCTCCAGTTTTTCCTTATATGTACATTTATCTTTTCGGGCCTCTTATTGCTACCTGTCCCAACTTTTTTGGAATGTGTAGCTCTCATGAAATCCAAAATGAGCCAATATTTGGCATGACATTTAAAAATGTCTCACTTTTAACATTTGATGTTATCTATATTATATTCTGAATAAAATATTAGTTTATGAGATTTGTAAATTATTCCATTCCTTTTGTACTCACAATTTGTTCAATGTCCCAACTTTTTTTGGAATCGGGTTTGTAGATTTAGAAAGCAATGTAGGCACAACTCCCATATTTTTAGAGCGAGAAATATTACATATGTTGGAGAACAGGGGTTTTTCATCTGTAGTTGACCATTAACTTTAAAAAAAAAAAAAATAACACAAAATTTGACTTAATACAGAGCATCAAGCTCATTTTTTTGCACCTACTCATGGAATGTGCCATGTTTAGTTATGCAACAGTAAAATATCAAGTGCAAAATTATGTAAAACATCCTTCAGTGACTCAAAGACCTTAATAAAGACAGCACAGATCACAGCCATGCAGATATTACAGATCAAACCAAACCACAAAACGAGTTTGTGCTCTGTCCCCTTTGCACTTCAACTGACTGTTAAAACATTTTGAGAAGTAAATGCCAAAAAGATCATTTTCAAAAATGATCATGCAGTGATGATAAAGCTGAACACACCATGTGGATGTGAAGTCACTGTGGCAGCCATTGCAGTAGGTGATTGACAGCCATCTGTCTGCTAGGAACAGGTGCGCTGTCACCATAGCAACCACTGAGAAGTGGTCCTGGCACAGACTGTCAGTGGCACCCCATGGATGCCAGATATATGAGGACACACACACACACACACACACACACACCATGCAAAGCTGTGAGCCAAAGTAACACAACTCTCCTCCAAGAGAACTCATAACCATGTCTGGTGCTTTTTAAAGACTACGAAAAGACAAACATATAAAAGAGCACAGCATTTAACAGTGCCATGTGCTTTCTGAGCACGACAGACTCTCTTAAGCGCTACTTAACTAATGTTACAAGTAAATGTATAATTAAAAGCTAAAGAATATTATGTTACATTCATCTTAAAACCAAAGTATGTCTTAATTAATGTATATATGTTTTGGTATCTTTCATTAATAACTGTACACAAGTGTTCTTAAGCATGCAGAAAGTTTCTCATGCAAAACCTCTGCACAAACACAGTTGCATGTGGATTTGTTCTTGATCTTCAGTTAAAGCAATAATTTGAGAAATCAGATTTTTGTAAGAGTAAGAGGTCACTATACTATAAAAAAATACCATAAATCAGTATTGAACTCTTGTTCATAACAGTTATTCCACATGCATATCACCCAGTCATAGCAGAGGGAATTGAATCTTAAAGGAGACACAACCCTTAAACTGACTTCTTAAATCAGAGGGCCAAAACCATTTATTTTCCAATTTATGACTACTTTTGATGTAAAAATTCAACCAACATAATAAGAGCACATCCAGGAACATTTGAAACATTATGAATGCAATGCAGGAGCCCTTTACAGCCAAATGTGTCAAACACAATAAACATCTTTATGAAGGAGCCCAGATCAAGTTCTGACATGCTCATGTTGCTGCTGTGAAATAAGAAAGACATACTGTAACTCACACTTAGCAACTCACTTTCTAATAATAATCATATCTATAAAAAACACGTTGATTCCCATGTTTCTAAGGCCAGCTGAATTCAAGCACATTCTACATTTAGAATAAAAGTGTGAACTTGTTAAGTACAGTTTGTGCATGGACATGTTCAAACAGGTTTTGTGCATACAGGTAATGAGAAACACCATGTGTAATAATTCTAAATATTATTTATTTATTTTTTAGCGAGCATGTGATGAGCTACAGTATAATGCACAATGCTGATCTTGAAGTGATGCATGATGCCTTCAGTACTGCATTACTGATACCAAAAACTACCATGAAAAGAAGCATCCTACATAAATATGCTATATTACAGGGAATATATTTTATATAACAGGAATAAAATATAAAAACAACTTTGTAAAGGAACAAATCTAAAAACGTAATAAGGAGCTATGCATATACTATTACAGTTTTTAATATTTTAAATTAGCTTTTATATTTTCAGCTTTCATTTTAATTTTAGTTACATTTTTATTCAGTTTGTATTTGTCTTTTTTTTATATTACTATTTATGTTTAATTTATTTCCATTTCAGTTGTAGTTTTTATTTATGTCCAGTTTGTAAAATCTATTTCCATTAACTAAAACAGTGTTTCAGTTAGTTAATCTGAATAAAGCTTGAAAAAGATTGATCTGATCAGCTGTAAAAAGGTTGTGAGTATAATGTGTGTTATTTTGAACACTCTTACACTGATATTAGATGAGTTAAAGGAAGTCACACACACACACACACACAGATCCTGTGCACCCATCATGCCGTGCGTTTACCCCTGTGCCGGGGCGGTACGCCCCTCGAGGGCAGCCCCCTCTGCTCTCCCATCTCTGGATGTGTTGGATGGGAACCTGTTGGACGGGTCGGCGGGTCTCCCTGCGGGCGTGAGGCGGGCGCATCAGGTCACACCTGCGGCCCAAGTACCCGGCCCGACAGATGCACCTGCCCTCAGAGTCACAGCGCTGGGACACTGAGCCCCGAGCACTGCACTGACACGGCCTACACAACTCAGCCTCACTGTCCCACCAACAATTCGGCTAAACATACACGTTTACGAAGAGGCAGAGACAAAAATAAAAAAATATATATATATAAAAAAAGAAGAAAATTACTCACACTGATTCAAAGAATAGGGAATGTGTTATGCACACAGTCATGTCAGTCTAACCCAGTGACAGAGATGACTGCATTTGGTGTGGTGTAGACTCACCATGCACTCGTCACACTGACGTCCAACAACATGTTGTCGACACTGGCACTGTCCGGTCTCCTGATGGCACGAGTCTGAGAGCGATCCGTTACTGTGACACTGACACGCTACACAGAGACACAGAGAGAAACACGACCAGGCATGAAGACATTACATCTAGAGGGACGGTAGGTTGCACTGCCAGTCAGAAGTTTGGAACATGGTTCTCATTGGTTTTCAGTGGTTCTGAAGGTGGCCTCTTTTGCTCTTCTGTGAGGCTCAAAACAGTAATAATGTGCAATAATATTGCAATTTCAAATACATGTTTTCAATTTGAATGCATATAGAAATGTCATCTATTCATGTGATGACAAAGCTAAATTTGCAGAGTACCAATAATAATTCAGCAAATTAGTTTCACATTTATGTTTGAGGACTTTTATGTCGGTATGTTGTTGGTATGCACCCTGTATGCCAATACTGGTTTGAGCCTGGTCCGTACTGGGATGGGAGACCGTGTATGGGTGCGGAGAGTCTCATATGATTATGAAGTGCTTTGGGTGTACAGTACAGAGTAAAGAACTCTATAAACAACCCTCATTCATGTCACAGTTTTTCACATTTCAAATGTCACATTAAAAACGCTGTTCCCTTACATGTTTAAATTAAGACTTTGAATCCCATAGTTTCAGTTTGGACCCCGCAATCTAAATATGTTTTGCAATGTTATATCCACATTAAATGAGCTAAGCACTGTTCAGAAGGAACACATAGACTCTGGGAAACTGTTTCATTGTCATGTTTCATGCATAACCAAGGGAATGTGTGCAACCCAAATGTGCTTTGAACTCGCCTCTGGCGTGTATAACAACTAAAATTAAAAACCAGTGAGATTATTCAATATCCCGTGACCCCTTTGCATGCTAATCAGTGCAGTGTGTGTGGAAAACAATCAGACAGAATGACTCTATCCTGCTTTAAATTACAGCACACTGCTGTAGGGCTGCAGGAGGACAGATTGCATTTCAATATAATGCACACACACTTTCTGAACAGCCTGACTCTGACTGAGATGGAGCACAGATGGTGCTGTGTGAGGCTTGTTGGAGGGGAATCTGTGTGTATTGTCCTTGAGAGTAGACGGCCCGCACTACTGGATCAACTCATCTCACACACACACACACACACACACACACACACACACATCTGCCATACAGGCTGTCTGGAAGAACACTTTTTAATTTCTACAAAAACAGACACATTAAAATAGTCCTAAAGAGACAACCAAATCCAGTGTGTTTTAGGTAAGGTGCAAAATATCCCACATTTTACTGTAGTCATAGAGTGCCCAATTTTCTGCTCTGAGAGGTTCTGAGACTAACTTTTTTACATTTTCATTTAGACCATCGAAGTGCATATTTAACAGGTCATCTTAATTTTACAAAAAACAATGCTATTCATAAAATAAAGTACTACTGTATTATATATTTCTAAATTATTTTGTGTAATAATTAACTAATAGCATGCCAATCAAATCACAATTTCATAAAAACAAAAATAGAATTGTCTATAACTGTGATCATGGTATGACTGTTTTCTGCAGAAGAAAATATTCAGTAGTTATCTAACAAACTCAGAGGTCATGATAGATCTGCCTTTAGGTTTAAACAGTATTTATAAAAATCAATGGAGAGCTCAAATTATATTTTACATTATGCATGTTATATCTTATTGTAGACAGTTCTTCCAGGTTTAAGTTTGTTTGTTTGTTTATTATTAATGACCTTTTGCGATGTTTAATCAAAAGGACATAGATGACACGTCTAGTCTCTGGTGATGTATGCAGGATTTCCCCAATCATTTATTCATAAATCATCTAGTATTCAGATTATAAGAGATTAAACATTACAAATTGCTGTTAGTCAAAGGGCTACAATCTGGAAACAATCAAACCGTGCTCCTTCGCTTACCTTGGCAATTCTTGGCTATGAGGGCGTCTCCAAAGAATCCGTCAGCGCACCTTCCACAGTCCGGTCCTCCGTATCCCTCATGACAGCGCAGACAGGCTCCAGTCACCGGATCACAGCTGAGCTCTGCTGTAAGATCCAGGTTACCGTTACACATACACCGCTGACAGGAACCCCCAGGAACGTTGGGATGACCGAAATAGCCATTAGCACACCTGAGGTCATCCAGAGAGGAGAGAATACATGCTTTAGAGATGCACACACTTCAAATCATGATACACATAATAAAATAATTTACACTCAAATCAACATTTAACATGCATTTGATTTATTGCTTGGTTTTATAACGTACAGTCAGCCAGCTTGAAGTCCTAGTCACTGTGTGTCCTGATATATTAGGTGGTGCAGTGATGTAGCTCTTAATTTGTCATTTGTAATTGCAGTTTGAATCAGATCAGAAGTGGCTTTAGCAGTTGCATGTACCATAGAAGCTAACGCTGAGATAAACAGATAGTTTATAAAAAATAGCTGGGGTAAAGTGGGATAAATGGAAACACTTAAGGAAAGCATTTAAGTATATTGCATTTCCCGACGAAAAGAGCTGTGTAAGACTGAACTGACTCCATTACAATATGTCTGATGAACAAACTTATTTTGATCATGAGAAGAACACCTAGGACTTTTCTCGCCGAAACGATGAGAATGTGAGAGAAATATAAGAGGAAGAGACACTATCACTTCCTCCGCTCGCCTCGCCCACCCGCTCTTCTTATCTGCTGTCGGTGCGGTTGGATCCTATATCTCTATTCAAGCAACTTGTGTTGCTGGCTGATAAACACGCACAGTCTATCCACTGCCTTCATGTTAAATGGATTCCTCTGCGCTTATCTGCACACGACTGCGCTATCTGCATGATGGTGGAAGGAGAAAGTAATCACAGTGTTTCACTCACGCTCAGTGGATTCCGCGAGCCACCCCAGACTTATTAATTGAATATGGTATTGCTTGTGCCTGTCTTTACAGGCCCAGCGGCATGCTAGTGCAGAATCTAGTTCTAACTGTGAATGTTGGAGATTTCAACTTTTAAACGAAATCTCAGATCTCACAATAACTTTAAAAGACATAATATCCCTTCAGCAGTACAAATGCTCTGGGCTCATGTCTTATTTAAGAAATCTTGTTACACAGACACTAATTAAACTAACTAATAATCTAAATTTATAGTTGATCACAAAGTGTAATTTTTCACCAAACTGCCTGTCCTGGTGCTTGGTACTTGGTAAATTTAAAATGATAAGTGAACTTCATGTAACTTCATTCTTTGATAGGAAATCGTCTCCTAAGGACATGAGTGTAAATACAATTTGGCAAATGTGACTCACTCAAATGCTTATTTCAAAATATATCAAACTATAAAGGAACTGATATGTTGTTGCTTCCATATCTGAGAATACAAGAAAGAAAATAATTGTTGGATAGATGTTCATTATTAGAATTTGGATGCATTTCTCTGTACTATAGTTCATCATAATTTTTGGAAAGGCTTGGAATCATGTTAGCACTGGCCTTGCTTGAATTTTACTTGTCAGATTATTACATACGGATGTGTGTAAATGTGAAGTTGTCTCAGACTAAAGTCGCAGTAACAATAGACTTCAAGCATGCAAAAATTTTCGGACTCTGCAAAAGTCATGATCTGACACCACACTCTTAAGTTTTTAAAAACTTAAATCTAACAAATAACAAATAGAAATGTATCCAAAACAAAAAACATATAATCTACTCCACTTTCTTGCATTGCTACAGTTTTACATTTATGTTCTTTTAATTCAGCTATGAGGTCATGCCATAACATATCAACCTTGTATTGGTCACATGGTTACACTTACAAATTCGCAGGTTAAGAGTTCACTCCACTTGAACTTTGTAAAACAGTGAAATGCAAAACAACTTTGCAGAAGCTTGCACGTCTGCTCTCTCGCATTCGCATGTGTATGAATGGAAGTCAATGGAACAAAAAGTGTAGTGTCTGATCTTTAATAGATACATACGGAGTGCCACAAGGCTCTGTCTTAGGTCCAATTTAGTAGCATTTCCACGTACCTCCTACAAGGCCGAATTACAATGAAACATCTGATTATACATTTATTTATTTATATATATATATATATATATATACATTTTCACTATTTTCATACTTTATTCTCATTTTTTTTATT
Organism: Carassius auratus; assembly: GCF_003368295.1. Lineage (NCBI taxonomy): Eukaryota > Metazoa > Chordata > Actinopteri > Cypriniformes > Cyprinidae > Carassius > Carassius auratus. The sequence continues at coordinate 17,482,842 of NC_039287.1, read as the reverse complement.
ATTAGCATTTAGTGTACTAAGACAGTAAAGGCTGGTATCCATTAATTGACAAATAGGAAGTCAATGAGCATAAACATGGGTTAGCAAACTATTACAGAATCGCTTTAAGTGTCTGGGTAAATGGAAAAGTCCCCACCTACCATTTCAAAAGTACATAACCCCCATTTTACTGTCAGACAGGCTGTCACCTCTGCACTGCTTCTGTACCCTTTAAAGGGTAACTGAGCATCGAAGGCTGGCTCTTCCTCTTTCTCTGGTGCCAGCTCATCATTTCTCCTGTCGTTAGCTCTGCTGTGAGGGAGCCATCTTAAGCACTGATGACTCGGGTCAGGTGTCTTTAACCCAGGCTATATATATATGGCCATCTTCCTGTGTGTCTGCACACAAGAGAACGATTACTAAAGTTCCCTCTCTACTCCTTTCACCTCAGCCTGCTCTCTCTGACTCACATGCAGTTTCAGGTGTCACTGGCCATGCAGGGCCAAACTAAACATAAGTACCCAATTTCAGAGAATGACCAGGCGCCATAGAGGGACTGACCTGAATTTGGAAGTAAAAGACTGAGTGGGGTGAAGAGAGGTGGGTAGTGGGTTTTTATGTGTTGGGTCAGTGATTCTTAAACCGAAAGTATCACTAAACCCATTACTGTTATGGATTGCCTACTACACTTTCAGAGCTTACGGCATGCTTCACACCAAACACATACACAGTGTGTGAATGAAGCAGACCTGTTTCACGGAGCACAACTGCAGTGTAATAGCAACAGCAGGCTCACACTGTGCTTTCACTCTGATTACAAATGCATGGAAAACAGAAACTGACACTTTTATCCGCATATAGATGCAGTTCCATAAGTAAGCTGCCCCCCCTCACCCCCAAACCCCATTTGTGTTTACCTGATATTTCAGAAAGGCACTTTCTTGCCATTATTCTGGTGCATGTAAATCTGGTCACTGACAGGGTTTCTGCTGTGAATGTTACTAAAGCTCTATAAAGTATAAGTGATTTCTGGTTTAATATATTGAGCAGTCCTTCAGACCAGTGGTTCCCACCCATATACCTGGAGCCCCCTGCACTGCACATTCTGTGTGACTCCTTCATCAAACACATCTGATTAAACTGTAGAGTTAAATCAGTAGAGACTCTAAGACTTCAAATGGGTGTGTCAGACAAAGGAGAAATGCAAAATATTCAGTGTTAGGAGCTAATCTTTCGAAGAATCTAATTTATACATTTACAAATAATATAAAATCTACATAAATCCAAAGCACAACTACACAATTTACTGTTTACAACCCCCTGAGTATCTTAGAATATATGTAAAATACAAATATAAATTAGATAATCTTGATTCAGTTTGGGTAGCTGTTACTACATATGGAATTTAGTTCACCAATTTATAATTTGTGTCAGTCATCACTGAAATCAGCACTAAAGTCTCAGAAGGTGTCTCTTAAGAAGAGTGAGATATTTCAATATTGAAGGAATATTGATCAGCAATTGTGGCACTTGTTGCTCAACTTTAATCCGTGTCCTCTAATAAAACAAGTTTTAACATGTTTGGTAGCACTCCAGTGAGCTTAGTTTGGCTCTACAGATAATGGATAGCGTTCATCTGATTTTCTCAGATGAAAATTGGGATCTGGTGTTGAAAATCATGTATGATGTCCTGTAATCTGCAATGATTTCTGTTTAAAGAGATACAGTTATGTGCAACTGTTGATTGCTGGCCACGGATGTAACCACATATTTGGGATTTGTGGGGACTAAATGTAATAATTTATGATTCAAAACCCTGAAAACCACACTTCGGCTAATCTGAATACTAGAACTGACATATGAGAATATGTCAGTTCTAGTATTCAGATTAGCAGTTAGCCAATGTGTGGTTTAGTTCTACAGTATGGTGGTTATGGCCAAGTTGGAAAATGTTGATTTTTAAAGTTTCTTTTAAATGTTTCTCTATAGAAGACTCCACTAAAAAAGGCACAGATGAGATAACAGTTGGCATACAAGTATAAAGCTATTTAATGAATGTGGATTCATTAACATTTCCCAAAAGTAGAAGTGGATTTACTTAATAAGCAAAGGCAGGTGATTACCTTGGGCCCCCAAAAACCAAGCCCCAAAAATGCAGTAAATGGTAAAAAGTATCAATACAAAAATGGAACCTAAAGGTTGCAAATGCATAATGCAAATGTAAATGTTCAGGTTCTGGAAGACTTGATGAGAAATGTTCGAGTTCAGATCTCTGCCTTCTCATTGCAGATTATCTCAGCATTATATGAAGCATTCTTGAGACCTCCTTTGAAAGCCTGGGTCTTTTTCTTACAAGTAGCAAAAGTCTCAATTTGTGCTCCATTTAATGTGGCGTTCCTGTTGGACGGGCTCAACAAAATGCGTTTTTAAGAACACATTTTATGAGCGATGTGTGCCGCCTGACTGAGTTTGTTTGAAGTGTGTCCTTCACATCTCTTTCAGTGGGTCTCTCAGGGGACAGACTAGGTTTGAGCACCATCTGAGCGGTGATGGATTGGTGTGTGCGTCTGTCCCTGGCATTTCCCAGAACAACAAACCTTTCCATTCACTCTGTCTCTCCTCTCTAACTTTCTGCACTTGTCCTCTACAACACACCATCAGCTCCCTCATTTCCATTCCCTCCACTTCGTGTCTGCTAATGGCTCAGCGTGAAGAGCTTTGGTGCCAGTTAGCGTGTACCAGAGCTGGCACTGCACCAGTCCCTCTCCATCTGTTTCAGGGGTGGGGTCACAACAGAGCCGAGACCTTTCTTCCACCTAGATGGCGTATTCCACGACAACACTGTAATTTAATCTGCATACAGGGCTGGTGCGACTGCCAACACAACCCACCCAGAATGCAGCATATGCTAATGCTAACACATCAGCATACCAACCTTCAGAGAATGAGAGAGATTTTTAACAGTGTGGAACATGGGGTCAGAAAGATAGAGAAATAAACAGAGCGACTGATGGAAATATTCAGCATGATAGATGAGCTCAGTGATTTCTGATGCTAATGAAATTAAGACAAAACCATGAGATCCACAGCAAGCGAGCTGCTTTGTGCTATATTGCATTTGTGGCCACTTAACACTGAGCACAGAGGATCAAGACATCTGTTCTATCTTATCCCTAAATTTTATTTAATGTCACTCTAGGACAGAGATCCAAATGGCCTAGAGATTAAGATTTGTTTGACTAGTATACTCAAACACATTACAAACCCAAACTTATGGTGTTCAGCATTTTACTCTCTCTCTCTATCTCCATCCCTCTTTCTCCCTCCCTCCCTTTCTCTCTCTCTCTCTCTCTCTCTCTCTCACACACACACACAAACACACACACATAAAAACAAGGGTTAAATAAGAAGAGTTACTGTAGAGCAGTGGTTCTTAACTCCAGTCCTGGGGACCAACAGCTGTGCACATTTTGTTTGTCTGTCTTCTCTGAGGCACTCAGTTCAGTTCATGGATCTCCCTCCTAACGAGCTGATAAACTGAAACAAGTGCATTAAATAAGGAAGTAATACGAATTGCGTAGAGCAGTGGGTCCCTAGGACTGGAGTTGAGAACCACTGTTGTAGAGGACCAATACGTATGTTTCTTATCTTTGCTGCCCTTCTTATCTTTGCAGGCACCCTCCCCTGCATCCTAAATTAAACAAACCACTGATGCAATTTAAGTCACTTTGGATGAAAGCATCTACCAAATGATTTCAAGAGTTAAAATTACATCATGTTAAGCTTACAACATGATATTCTAACAAACATAAAAATACATAAAGCACACAAAAGATGACTAAAATGAAGGACAGAGTGGGTTAACTCAGTTTTTTGACCTGATCACTTTGTTTATTATATCTATGGCCTGATGTTAAGATACTTTCTTGTTTCTTTTTCTATAAAGGGCAACTTGAATAAAGAATGGCACACCTTACCCCACTTGAGGTAAAGACTGGAGGCCAAACCTTGTCATCTTACCTGTCACAGCGTGCACCTGTGTAACCCGGCTGGCATCGATCGCAGATCACCTCTCCTCTGACATCGACGTGACACGTGGGGCTAAAACTACGGTGTTTTTGAGCCAACAAGGGGACAAAGAGAAAAATAAAAGAGCAGCGAATTAAAAGCATCCTTCCCATTCATCAGAAGTACTTGCTCTGGTTCTGTCCGAAGCCAGAGAGAGTCTGAAGCCTAAGATGGTTTAGCTGGTGGGCAAACCCTCAGCAGCGAGCTCTAGTGTAATGACTGTGCAGCTATTTCAGACGACACTGGAGCCTGGCTGAGGGGCATGCTGGGAATGCTGAGGGCAGGAGCGGAGCAACGCTTTCTTTAGCCTGCTTGAGGAGGTGGAATGTTCAGCTGTTGGATTCTGGGATGTGTTTACTCTTTATGGATCAGCCACTAGCATGATACAGCTAATATTAGCCTGGTGCTGAAATCATGTGCCAGTTTGAGAGTTGAAGTAAGAGCATGCAAGAGCTACAAGTCGCCCCTTTAAATGCTAACATGCTAAAGATTTAGACCAGCTTAAACTGAATTATGGTCTTAACTGGTTTGAGTTGAACAAGCTGAGTCACAATATTGTTAAAAGTGATGTGTGCAGGTATTTTATTTATTTATTTATGTATTTAATGTTGAGAAAAATGTTGAAGTAGTTTCAGTGTAGTATACAGAGTCATGGTTTCACGACATTGCTCTGTATCTTCTAATATCCCGACCAGCCCAGAATACAGTGGACTCAACACTGACTCTGGTTCTAACCAATGGCAATGTTGGGGAAAACTGTTTGAACACAGCTTTTTTTTTTTCTTTAGCCCTCAGATTTCTCACAAATCTCCAATTCAGCAGCACTTAAACAGACCAATATTATTTTACAACGAGGGAAAAACCATGGTGAAAAACATTTTATTTTTCTGTCTGCTGACAGCTTTTTTTCCTGATTTTTTGAAGTTTCAAAAAAGGAAAATTGCATATCTCCTCTGTAAAAAGCCTTTTCTTTAGAAACTCTGACACGTCAACAAAATCAAACAAGAATTCCAATCCTAGTTCCAATGTTTATATTTCTGTTCTGGAGGTTTATGCAAATGAGTCCATATTTAATTAGATAGTGCCTCTTTTGCATAATTAAACAACATTTCAGAAAACAATTATCTTACTGTACTGTGATTTAAAAGCTAGGGAAGTATGATATCTCTTAATATTTTATATTATTATTACTTTTACAAAAGGTTCTGCCACATTGACAAGCTGTTGTACAACTAAAGGCACATTTTTACACCAGTTTTAATACATTTCACATTTGTATTCATGCAAAAATGACACACTTCACCAAGATTAAATCTGAAGTGAAATACTACACTGATAACCAGTGATGGTTTGAATGGGACATTTAAGATGGTCACCAAATAAACCAGCTTAGCTGCTCTAGGCTGTTTTTTCAGCTGTTTAAATACAGACATGCTCAAAAACTAATAAACAAACCAAACACATAACTTATTTCTGGATAGTTGAAGAGGAGGATAGTTACTGTCACTGGCATGTTAGGGGATACCAAACTAAAAGTGGCGGCGTTCCTATTTTAACTACATTTTAGCAGCCCAACAGAAGCTCAGCTATTTCCAAAATAGCTTGCTTTCCCAGTCACAGTTCATTTCAACAAAATAGCTCAAAACAGGTTTAATGAATTTATATTTTTAGTTTTAGACTGAGTTTATCTTTTTTATTTTGGTTTAGTTATATAGTACAATATGGCTATTTATTTATTTTCCATTTTACTTGAGTGTATGTGAATGTGTCATGGTAACTGAGATCCTCATTTTTAACGTGAAACATAAATATTAATATATCCTCCTGAGACCCAGAATCCCCCCCACCCAATGTCATTTCATTGTTTTGAGCATAAAAAACAAATGGGGAAAATTTTATGAAAAAAATATATATTAAGATATGCATAATAGGACCTATATGAAAAAATAATGTTTTTTTATCGACCAATCAATTTTTATGTTTCAATCTTTTTTGTTTGTTTGTTTGTTTTGATTGAAAACTTGTATCAAGATGATTAAATTTATAAAATATATTATAGAATTATTATACATTTTCAACATTTTCATAAGCATCTCATATTTAAAATTTATCATGATGATATGATAAATGCTAATTACAAAAATATGATAATATTTCCAAAAGATTGCTGAATTTAGTGATTCAGTCAATGTCAATCATTTTAAAAGACTGAGAAGAGGAAGCTTTCACGGTCAGTCCTTCTGAAAACCATTTAACATTCTCTTTACAGTACATCCAGACTCAAGACTGTGACTAACCGTGAGACATTTGCTAAAATATAGCATATGTCTTCTCCAGAGGAAAAATTATACGGCTGGGTCTCAAGAAGACATGTATGTCATATAAGAGAACATAATATAGCCTGATGGTTCTATACAGTAATAATCTGAAAATATGTTTGTAGGTTCTAAGGACATGACTTCCTGACATCATTGCTGACATACTTGTTTGACGGGTTCAGAAGAGGACAAGCACATGGCTGACAGTCTTCTGCAGTTCCTCTGGTGGCGTCTCCGTAGTATCCAGGAGCACACTGATCACAGTACGGTCCTGTCGTGTGGTCCCTACAGCCCTACAACACACACACATTTACAGACAGAAAAACACACATGACTAATGTCAAGAGATGGATTTAATATCAATAAGCATGGTGAATGCAAGAGTCTACTTTAATGTTTCAGATAACTTTTGTGGAAATAAACATATAGGTTAAATAACATGAAAATAAGACATTTTAGTGAATGTCTTCTGTAAATCACAGTATATATTTATTTTTTTGTTTTTTGTTTTTTTACTCTTTTGTTTTTTTTTCTACTCTTTGTCTCAAAGAGACAAAACGGGGTACAGAAAGGGGGTACAAAAGGGGTACAGACTACAGTTCAGTTCCCGCCCACCAAAGTTCAACGTGGTGATCTGGACTGTAGTCAACCCAGAGTAGAGTCGGGTATTGGAACAAGAAGTAAACTCTCTGCTGTTAAAGAAGGCTATAGAATGTATTGCTCCTCCAGACAGGGAGTCTGGGTTCTACAGCCACTACTTCTTAGTTCCCAAGAAGGATGGGGGGTTGCGTCCAATAATAGATCTCAGGCACTTGAATCGGTCTCTGAGGAGATTCAGGTTCAAGATGCTTACTATTCTCATCATCGTGAACCAAATTCAATTACGAGGATTGGTTTGTCACGATAGATCTGCAGAATGCATACTTCCACATTTCCATTCTTTCATATCACAGGAAGTTCCTGAGGTTGCCTTCGGGGGTGAGGCGTACCAATATCGGGTTCTTCCATTCGGCCTAGCTCTCTCCCCTCGCACATTTACAAAATGTAAGGATGCAGCTCTAGCACCGCTGAGGCTTCAGGGTCTCAGGGTTCTCAATTATATTGACGACTGGCTGATTCTAGCCCAGTCACAAGAGCTGGCAGTTCGGCATCGAGATGTTGTCCTTGCTCACATCCAGAGCCTGGGGTTGAGACTCAACACGAAAAAGAGCGTGTTGGCACCAGCCCAGAGAACCACGTTCCTGGGAGTGGTGTGGGATTTGGTTTCGATGTGGGCACAATTGTCTTTTGCACGGATCGAATCCATCCTGGCCATGGTGACCAGGAGAAAGCTAGGCCAGGCCATCACAGTAAAACATTTCCAGAGAGTGTTAGGTCTCATGGCAGCAGCATCCAGTATCATTCCATTCGGTCTCCTGCACATGAGGCCCCTGCAGTGGTGGTTGAAAACCCAGGGGTTCTCCCCGAGGGGAAACCCATTTTGCATATTCAGGTTTACACGCAGATGCCTTCATTCCCTATCTATGTGGAAGAGAGCTTGGTTTCTGTCCTAAGGCCTCGTGCTGGGAGCATCATGTCGCCAGAAAGCCGTCTCGACAGACGACTCCCTCATGGCCTGGGGCACGGTCATGGACGGCCGCTTTACGAGAGGTCTATGGCAGGACCATCATTCCTCCTGGCATATAAACTGCCTGGAAATGTTGGTGGTGTTCAGAGCTCTGAGGAGCTTCCTGCCGGATCTCAAGGGTCATCATGTCCTTGTGAGGACAGACAATATGTCGTTGGTGGCCTATATAAACCATCAAGGGGGTCTGAGGTCTCGCCCTCCATGCAGACTGGCACATCAGATCCTCTTGTGGTCCCAGGGGAAATTGTTTTCTCTCAGAGCAACATACATCCCTGGGAATCAGAATCAGGGAGCAGACATCCTGTCAAGGCAGGGGCTGAGGCCCGGGGAATGAAGACTCCATCCCGAGGTGGTGGAGTCAATATGTCAGAGGTACCATGGCATCCAAGCCCCACTGGGGTTGGATGCCATGGTACACACGTGGCTGAGGCTGCGTCTGTATGCCTTTCCCAGATCGCTCTGCTCCCGGGAGTTCTAGAGAGGGTTTGTCGCAACGGCATCAGTCTATTATTGGTAGCCCCATTGTGGCCAGCCCGTGTATGGTTCTCAGACATAGTATTACTCATGGACGGACCTCCATGGGAGCTTCCCATCAGGAGGGACCTGCACACAGCACTCACCCTCAGCACGAACTATGGAAACTGTGGGTCTGGCCCCTGAGGGGGCACAGTACTGAAAGTGAAAGTGAAAGTGAATTGACATTCAGCCAAGTATGGTGACCCATACTCAGAATTTGTGCTCTGCATTTAACCCATCCGAAATGCACACACACAGAGCAGTGAACACACACACACACACACTGTGAGCACACACCCGGAGCAGTGGGCAGCCATTTATGCTGCGGCGCCCGGGGAGCAGTTGGGGGTTCGATGCCTTGCTCAAGGGCACCTAAGTCGTGGTATTGAAGGTGGAGAGAGAACTGTACATTCACTCCCCCCACCCACCCACAATTCCGTCCGGCCCGAGACTAGAATCCACAACCTTTCGATTGGGAATCCAACCCTCTAACCATTAGGCCACGACTTCCCACAAAAAACTGCCTCAATGTTAGTGAACGCAACGAGACAACAAAGCTTCACGTTTTATCCCGACCAAAAACTACTGAGAGGCCGGCCTGTCAGCAGGAGTAGTGGAGACCATACTCAGCTCTAGAGCTCCCTCCACGAGGAAATTGTGCGGCCTAAAATGGAATGTTTTCACCGTTTGGTGCAGAGAGTGTGAGGTGGACCCAGTTAACTGCCCAGTGGCTTCAGTGCTGTAGTTCCTCCAAGATCGCTTCTCAGCTGGTCTTACCCCGTCCACTCTCAAGGTGTACGTGGTTGCCATTTCGGCTTTCCACACTCCTTTGAGTGATGAGCCTCTGGGGAGACAGCCGTTGGTCGTATGTTTCCTCCGTGGGGCTTGGAGGATGAGACCTGCGGCTCGTACAAGGGTTCCCATTTGGGACCTGGCGGTGGTTCTCGGATGGTTGGTTGAGGCCCTTTTTGAACCACTGGAGTCGGCTGAGGCCAAGAACCTTTCCCTTAAGGTGGCTTTCGTGTTAGCCATTACTTCTCTGAGGAGGGTAGGAGATCTCCAGGCACTATCTATATCTAATGGGTGCCTGGAGTTTGCTCCAGGCAACATCAAAGCCATCCTACTTCCTAGGCCAGGCTATTTGCCCAAGGTGCCGTCTAATGTGGCATGGCCTATGGTTCTGCAGGCTTTTCATCCTCCACCTCACATGACGGTGGATGAGGAGAGACTTCACCTGCTCTGCCTTGTCAGAGCTCTCAAAATATATATCCAGATGTCCTCCTCATGGCGGAAGTCAGACCAGTTTTTAGTCTGTTTCGGGTCACCCAAGAAGGGGCTTCCTACTTCCAAACAGACCATTAGCAACTATATTTTCCAAGCTATATCTATGGCCTACCAGGTGCGCAATTTGCGTTCACCTCTGGCCGTGAGGGCTCATTCTACCAGAGGCATGGCGTCCTCTAGAGCCCTCCTCTCAGGGGCCCCCATCGAGGATTCTGCGATGCAGCAGGATTCAGCAGTTACGTTTAGCTATCTAAATGGGGGCACTACATAGGCATAATGGTTTTTATACTGTACAAACTGTATATTCTATTGCCCTACATCTAAACCTATCCCTTACAGGAAACTTTCTGCATTTTTACAATTAAAAAAAACTTTATTTATATACCAGTTTTACAAATGAGGACATCCCCAAAGGGAGGTTTTTGGAGATTTTTTGAAGGTTTTTGGAGACACACACACACCCACACACAAACTCTGCTGTAACAAGCTGTGGACAGAGGAAGTGATACTGCTCTCTATAAACATTTGTTTTGTTTGTTGATGTTTGGTAATGTGTCAGTTATGTAGTTTAAACATAATTCAGTACTAATAGATCATGTGGACACAAACCATGTTTGTGTTTGCATACAAATAAGCAACCGATTTAAACCTGAGTCATTTACTCTGGCATTACAAAAACAAGACAGAAGAGAGTGTACAACACACACACACACACACACACACACAGGAAATAGAATGGTTCTGTTTTCTGTGACTACATCTGAACTGCATTCACAGCAGATTGTGTTATAATGCAGTTCTGTTATTATGGCCAAACAGCTACAACAACAAAAGCAGCAATGACAAAGCAAGTCAATTCGGTACACTCACTATGAATAACGAAAAGAAAGAAAACAAAATACAGTCCCTCATCTCAGCAATGCACACACGCACGCACTCACACACACACACACACACCCACACACACACACACACACACACACACACACAAACACATACATACACACATGTTTGTTTTTGTGAAAAGTGGGTTCATTCCATAGGCGTAATGGTTTTATACTGTACAAACTGTATATTCTATGGCCCTACACAAACCATACACCTAACCCTAACCCTCACAGGAAACTTGTGAATTTTTACTTTCTCAAAAAAACTCATTCTGTATGATCTGTAAGCGTTTTGAAAAATGGGGACATGGGTTATGTCCTCATAAGTCACCCTCTCCTTGTAATACCTGTGTCATACCCATGTCATTATACAGAGTTGTGTCCTGATATGACACACACACACACAAAAACCCATTACCAGGCAGTGTCCAGTGATGGCGTCACAGTGCTCTGTGTGTCCGTGGCATTGACAGAATTCACACACGCCACGATACAGCGTCCCGTTCACTCTGCGGAAGCCCACTGCACATGTCTGTGAAAACACACACACACACACACACACACACACACACACACACACACACACACACACTTAATAAATCAACACACATGAGTCTTCATGAGGATGAGCGTGGTGTTTGGGCAGGTTTGGTTGTACGTGCATCTGCGCTGCCAGTAATTAATTGGTGCTGTGCTAATTGACGGATCATTGTAGTGCACAAAGTTCTTTGATTTACTAAATGATTTGTTTCAGTCAACTGAAGCACAAGGGAAGTGTATAGAGCCAGCTTTCTCTGATGCCAGTGTGTGTGTGTTTGTGTGTGTGTGTTTAAGCTGTATTTTCTTATTCAAACCATTCTGCCTTGTTTTATTTCATTAATCCTCTTCTTCTTTTTGTACTGAGTGATTGGTCTCAGTTTTTACTGTCTGCATAGACAGCTGCCGACATGAGATCACAATTGTCAATTATTTAGAAAATATTCTCATTATTTACGTTACGAATCTACGTTATTCATCTTACTGTAAATGATTCATTCACAAAGTGAAAACCCATGTACTCTTTATTAAAATAAATCTTTAAAAAGTTCAACCTTCTAAACTTTTTTTTTTTAATCTTTAAACATTAGACATTTTTTTCATCTGGTTATTGCTATTATTAAAATGCTATACATTCATTTGCTAAGATACTCTTATAAAGGAGGAGACTAATTAGAACATTTGCATGGATTATTATGATATAGGCACAACTGACATTCATTGGTGTCAGCCTTTGTGTGAAGTGCTTTCCAAATGATGGTTGTTTTCTGCATTATTTTCAAGCCGTCATGCATTTTGGGATTGACTTATTCATGGAGAGTTTATGCGATCCTGTCTTAGAATTTGGTCCAAACAAGATATCTAATGAGGCACAATAATCATGCCACCTGCTGTTTAGAGCAGCCTTCGCATCGGGACGATGCCTTAATGTGCTGTAGATGGGCAGATCACTACAACTGCTGACTGCAGAGACCTTACACAAACACGCTGAATATGAAGTGGATATTGTAGATGACTACAGCGATAAACATCACACTTGTTTTCCTTCTTTCTTCCAGTGACCCTGCTGACCCCGTCACTCTCAGAGCAGCCCATCCTTCCCAACACTGAGCTGAGACACACAGGGATCATTTAAAGGGACAGTTCAGCCAAAAATAAACTCACTCCTGTCCTTTTAGACCCTGCATGACTTGTGTTCATCTTCAGTGATGAGATGACAAAAAGAGACTTCTTTCAAAAACATAAAGAAAAATAAATAACTAATAATAATAATTATCCCAAACTTTGACTGGTAGTGTAAAGACTGATCAACACACAGTACATAAAGGTCATTAAATATGATCAACAGAAACTCAAAAATGCTTATTGTGCGACTAGATTGTGGACTGCTTCAAAAGAAAACAAATACATTTTAAAAACTAAGTTTTCTATTGAGATTATTCAAGTTTAATTCAATTCAAGTTTATTTGTATAGCTCTTTTTACGATACAAATCACTGAAAAGCAACTTTGCTGAAAATTAAGTTTCTATAATATTTAGTAGTAGCTTATAAGTGATGACTGTCAGTTTATGAACATGACCGGAATTTTCAGAAAAATTAATACAAGACGTAGTCAGCCAGACGATGAACACTAAGATTTTAATCTGTAGTTGTTATAATTAGCTTTTCTCTAGTGTGTAATCATTTAGCTGAGAAGATGTGTGTGTGCGTATTTATCCTGCGGTTGAGATGATCACAGTCTCGTTCTGACTCATGGCCAGTGGGACCTGCTCACATCAGCATAAAAATCTGCTCACTCAGAAATCAATAGCCACTGCAGCTTTAATAGAGGAGACACTTATGCAGAGAGGAAGCATATCCCAGAGATTCCACACAGTCAGCCACCCCAGCTGCTGAAGTGCACACACACACAGGCCCTGAAACAAACTACATATTCAGCCCACTGCTAATACAATTTGATCAGGGTTTGTCTCAGGAGGTGCATGAGGAGGTGTGTCAGGCTGTCAGTGCATCGGTTCGCTGGGATGCTGTTTAAAACACACAGAGCGGCTCTGATACACACCTCTGGGGAACAACAGGGTCTGCATTTACCAGTTTACCAGGTAAAAAACCCTTAAAGACAGTTTGAGGCTGTTAACAGCAGATTAACTCGTAATCCATTGTCAGAACTGGACCGTACAGGATATTCCACTCCATTTATATCTGTGAAATAACCCATATTCATTTTGGATGAACAAAAAATTGTAGAAGAGTGCTATATTATGCATTTTTAGTCTTGAAAAAGGCGGTTGATAACAAGTATCTAAATGACACTACAGAGGTTGTCAAGGATATTAAACCTCACACCGAACAGGAAAACTCATCTAGCCTTACTGTGTTTATAACCATACTCTTGAATACTATGATAACTTTCAGGTAAAATACAGTAGAAAGAGTTGTTAAATCTTTATGCTGATGTTGAAGACATGTCACCACAGTGTAGTTTATTTATATCCTATGCGTAGCTTTTTACTTCTGACGATTGCATTTAGGCTTCAAAGAATCTGGAAGAATCACACACTTGTGAAGGTGGAAGAGTTTATTTTTTGCAATAATCCAAAGGCCAGAGGAAAAATCATATTGGGTTTTGTGGACGTGCAGGTTGATCTCCAAAAAAACTTCAGTGCTCCAGTGACTTCATTTCAAATAAACCTGTTTATTTTACATGTCGGTCAAAAACAATCTCTTCCGGCCTTCTGAATATTCTTCATCTTTCTCTTTTTGTTCCACAGAAAACATTAACAACATTAAGAGAGTGAGTTAATGATGACTGGAGGTTTGGTTTAACCCTCTATATGACTTTCACAGCTCTTCCAGAGGATAACAAAGTCACGGTCTGAGTTATACCTACAGTCATTATCAGCTTTCAGAGAGGGGTCTAACTTCTTCTGTGTCAGACATCAGAGTGTCTCCTGTTCATCTCTACTTTGTTATGTGGAACTGTTTTTCTTGCTTACCTCACATGAAGTGCCATCATAACTGGGAGGACACTGGCACACCTCCACAGCACGGGCCTGAACACCGCTGCCAGAGCCTTCAGCCGCCACACTCATGCTCACACGGCCCAACCTGAGAGAGAGAGAGAGAGGTTTAACAAGACTTTATTATTTACATAATAAAAACATTATTCACAACACCATCAAATACCCAGCAAATGTCTTCTGGCCCAGATCCGGACCACACAATCACTTTTCCCTCGGCTCATGTACCGCAAAGAATGATGGCCCTGAAGTGGCCCAGAACTGGATTAAAGACTAGGGCCACACATGGGCCATAACCGGCCCGAATCTCAGCCAGTTAATCACCTTTAACTGGCACTGAACCGGGGCAAAAAAAAAAGTTTTTATTATTGGTACCAATTCTGAGCCTTACGTACACCGGAATCCCCCAATCTGAGCCACACCTGAGCCTTATATAGCCCAGACCCAACCCAGACAGCAAGCAGTTTCGGCCCAGATCCGGCCCACATCTGGCAATTATCATGCAATATTGTATTTATCTTGTTTATCGTGGGTCACATAATATGCTGCCTGATCTTAGCCTGATTTGTGCCACATATCACCTGACTGATCTGGGCCACACTCCTCCCACCAACAAGCACCCTCATATTGTTTGCCAGATCCCCGCCGTGCCATCATTGCCACACATGGCCCAGCTCTGGCTGAAAGGGTACATGCCATTGCCGACAGGAGGCCAGCAGTGCCAGCTTGAGGCCACATTTGGGCCAAGTCAGTTTGCTATGTGGGTACTCGTTGATCAAATTAATTACAAATTCAGAACCAACTGGCTCTCATCAGTTACACACAAAACATTTTTAAGACACCAAACATCATCAACACACCCCTCATATTTTATAAGATTATAATATACAAACTCTATATTCAACCTTCCGGCTACAAGGTTCTTGAACATTAATTCAGCATCAGTACTAAGAAGATTCAGCCCTTCATTCTTTCTCATCTTACAAATTGCTAATTTTGCAGTTTCGATCAAGTAATTTAACAAACACGTTTTCCTTCTGAGTAAGAATCTCTACATCCCCAGTAAACACTTCTTCTAAGAATTTATCATCAAATGCTTGAAACCATCCATCAAGAAGATTAAAAAGACCTTTCAACCTATTTCATCTTAAAAACAAATGTTCCAAATTTTCTACCATTCCACAAAACCTACACTGTTCACCCACTACTGGATTCATGTGCACCACGTGTCTGTCTGTAGCTATCGCCCCGTGAATAAGCCTCCACTGCAGATCAGCAGTGCGCTTCTCTATGGGAGGCTTATACAGGGCTCTCCACCTGTCCCTCACAAGGAAGTCTGGCTTCAACACACCTGGCCACCTGGAGGCTTTCTGTCCTTTAAGAGAGTCCTGGTGTAAAACTTTGACTGTAGAGTGATATATTGCTTT
Source organism: Carassius auratus (assembly GCF_003368295.1). Lineage (NCBI taxonomy): Eukaryota > Metazoa > Chordata > Actinopteri > Cypriniformes > Cyprinidae > Carassius > Carassius auratus. The sequence continues at coordinate 17,467,178 of NC_039287.1, read as the reverse complement.
TTTTGATGCAGACTCAAAATATTCTAGCTGCGGGGTTTTAAAAGATTGAAGTGACCCCACATCTTCATCTTCATTTTCTGTCTTTATAAGATGAGAGATTTTAATTCCTGGGAGTTCCTGTTCATTCGTCATGTCCATCAAAGTTCCTCTCCCAATTTACTTTCTGTAGCTACTTGGTAAGGTATTGACAGTCCCCTCCATCAACTTTTCTGTCAAGCGTGAAGATCTTAAGCCAGTCATTTCTTTAAGTTCCTCCAACGACTTCCATCCATCTCTATTCAAGAGGTGTCCCAGCTTAACAATGCCATTTCTCTGTAAGCATGCACTTACACTTACAGAAGACAAAAGTCTTGTTTGAATCATTGGATTAAAAAACAAAGGTTCCTCTAGAACCCAGTTCCCAGGTTCATCAACCTCTCTTTCAACTTTAAAAACAGTTCTCCATGAATCTCCATGCAACTTTGTCCGGTAAAAATGCGAAAGCTCAGACATGTTTATCTTCTCCAGGTTCATTAAAAATAAATGTTTATCCAATCCAAGACCGCCAGTTTTTTGAAGAATAGTCTGAGACCAAACCAAGTTCTTATGGAAGAGAAGTCTCTGTGCTGCTTGGATTCTGAAAGCACAGATTCTGCTCCTTACATCCACCTGACCTTGGCCTCCTTCTTCAGCTGGAAGATACAGAGCTGCTGCACGAATCCAGTGTTCTCCACTCCAGAAGAAGTTCACAAAAGTCCTTTGTATCCTGCAAATCAGCTGATCAGGAGGCTCCAGTACCACGAGTCTATGCCACAGGATAGAGGCAGCCAGGTTGTTTACCACCAGAACTCTTCCTCTGTACGACAATTGTGGTAATAGACATTTCCATTTAGACAATCGAGCATTCACCTTTTCCAGCATTCTCTCCCAATTTTTTTTTCCTTTAAATGTTGTATTTCCTGAAAAAAAAACACATAAAAACTGTAACCCCTTGTCTTACCCACATCAATCCACCTGGTAATTTTGGAGGTCCTAATCCTCCCCACTCACCAATAATAAGCCCCTTCACTTTTCCCCCAGTTCATTTTTTGAAAATGCCCTCTCATATTTTCTAATAATTCCCATTTAAAATCAACGTCATTTTGACTTGTGATAAAGACATAGGCATATAATGCATAGGCAGATAATGACACCCTACTACTACTATTTATACCAGGAAGTAAAATTCCATTCAGATCTCTCCTAATCCTACACAACAATGGCTCAATAGCCAGACTATACAATTGTCCAGAAAGTGGGCAACCCTGCCTAATACCCCTTAATACCAGTATTGGTTCACTTAATCCTCCACCTGCTTTAACCATCACAAAAACATTTGAATATAACAACTTAATATAAGATATAAAGTTCTCTCCAAATCCAAATTGTTTTAAAACCTTAAGAAGACTAACATGGTCAACCCGATTGAATGCTTTCTCTAGGTCCAAACAAAGAATACCCAGGTTTAAATTATTAAATTGGTTAAAATCAATTACATTCCTTTATAAAAAGAGATTATCCATGATTGACCTTTTGGGAATGCAATATGTCTGGTTATTTTGAACCCATAACTCTAAATAAGACTTCAACCTATTTGCTAAACACTTTGACAGTATTTTGACAATACAGCTCTTTGGCAGCTTATAGGAAGGGTTCCACTTTTGATGCTTTGAATGAGTACTTCATACAGATCTTGTCCTAATATATTCCAAAAAGTTTGGTAAAACTCAACTGGCAGTCCATCAATTCCAGGAGAACGTCCTCTTGATAGCTGTTTCATTGTTTCCGTAATCTCCTGAAAAGTTATTTGACTGTCTAGTGAATTTCTCCCCTCTTCTTCCACCTGAGGTAAATCACTCAGCAACTCAGAAACACTCTCAATGTCACAGTTCTCAGCGTCATACAAGTTTTTGTAAAAGTTAACTGCCATCTTCTTTATTTCCACTGGGTCTAATGTTATAGTCCCTTCAAGCCGTTGAAGATGATATATTTGTTTTTGTTGAGAGTTTTTCTTTTCAAGGTTGAAAAAGAATGATGTAGGAGTGTCCATGTCTTTAATCGAACAGATTCTTGCCCTTACAATTGCTCCTTTCACCTGCTCCTGTAATAACGAGCCAAGTTCTTTCTTCTTATTCAACAGCTCACTCTGCCCAGTTATATTATTAAAAATAGTACTTTCCATTCTTTGAATGTCTTTCTACAAGCTTTTTACTGCAAACTTCACCCTTGATGTATTATATGAACTGTAATTTTGACAAAATATTATTATATTTAATTTACCAGCATCCCACCACTGACACGTTTTCAAAATAATATTTCTGCATTTTCCATTTATTCCAGAATAGTTTAAAACTATGACGAAATAATGCATCTTGTAATAATTTAACATTAAAATGGCAAAAATAATTTGGCTTTGTAATTGCCTTCATGTTTAAATCAAATGAAACCAAGTTGTGATCTTAAAACCCAACAGGTAAAATAACAGCATTCATCACCTTATTATCCCATGTTTTATCAATATAAAATCTGTCTAGTCTTGCCCCACTAACTCTATACTCAGATGCTTTAACCCATGTATATTGTCTAATCCCTATATTTCTTTTCCTCCAAATATCAATCAAATTAAGCTCTTTTATCATTTTTGATAATACCACACTTGACTCATTATCAGGTTCCTCCCCATTCCTATCAATTATAAGGAAACTAAACATTTTTTTAGTTTCATAAAAAACTCCACCCACTCAGGCCCAATATTTGGTCTATAAACATTAATAAGAACAAACATAATTCCCATATATTCTATATGCACTAATTATACTCTTCCTTTTACAACTTCTTCTACAACTAAAATATTTACATTATATTTTTTTGAGAATAATATGGCTACACCAGAACTCAAATTTGTCCCATGGCTTAGCACACATTTTTCTTCCCACCATCTATTCCATTCTGACTCATTTTCTGTATTAGAATGTGTCTTTTGTTAAAAAAAAAAAACAATATCCACCTTCTTAATTCTAAATAATTCTGACATCCTTTTATTTCCATCCCTACCCCCATTTATATTTAAAAAGCCTGCTCTCAAAAACTCCATAAAAACGGAAAGAAATAAACAGGACAGAAAAAGAGTGAAAATACAAAGAATAACTGACACCCTGTGTGTTTTAATCATTTTGTGAAGCGTTCGCCTTGATCTTCCTTAACCAAAATATTTTCTGCTTGCTAAGAACCTCATGACTAATGTTTCTTTGTAACAAAGTCACCGACACTATACATTTCCTTATGTCTCGGAAGAAATCTTTGACTTCCACAGTCTTTCCGAAATTGCATCTATAAAGTCATTTATTTCTTGCATTGAATATGTGTCCTCCGTGATTTGTGAACCAATATCTGAAATTTCAGAGTCATTATCATGAGCTCCCATTTCAGAATCAGTACACATTTCAACACTGTTAAATACTTCAGAATCATCAGTTTGTACCATCTCAACATTTATTTTTCCTTTGGTGACATCATCAGTCATCACTGCATCATTTTATCCAATAGAAATCCCTTTTTCCTCAATATCATTTTTCTGATCATTTATGTCAATCAAATCAGCATTAACAATGTTCCTTTCCTCTATAATCATCATTTTGTTCTTGAACATTCTCAGCATCAGCACTATGTTCAGCTACCTCTTCCTGCCTATCCTGGGCTTATGTGGGCACACCATCCTCTTATGCCCAGTATCGCCACACTCAAAGCATTTCATGCTGCCTTGCTAATCAAGGTTGGGGTGTCCAGTCCATATTCTTTGTATTTGCATAGAAAAGAACAACCAGAACAGAATTTCAAAAATTTTGTTCAAAAACATTTAAAAATGTCTTCTTTTATGATCCATAGAAAGTCAGGTTTTAAATGACACAAGGCAGAGTAATAAATGACAGAATGATCTTTTCCCGTGCTCTTTCTCATTTTGCATTTTTAGAAACTGTGGCCTTAATAATCTTTGTAGGTCTCAGTATGGATAAAAAAATATATAATAATAAACTGTAATAACAGCTCCACATTTAACAAAGCACATACAAAAGACCTGAATGGGAAACAACGTGACCTGTTTTACAGAATATGGAACTTTGTAATACATAACCCCCCTTTGACAGTAAAGTTAAGTGTTCAGTGACTTTTATGAAAGATTGAAACCCTTGTGGCATCAGTCTCAGGTGCGTAGTCAAATACTGTCTAACCAAATAATAAATAAATAATGCAATACTGAAGAAATCATCTATCAGGCTTTTTCTTTTTGGTAAAACAGATGCAATGTTAGGTTTGATCAAAACAGATGTCTGTGACTATAATGAATCAAATGCTGCATCAACTTTGCTGTTGTCATGACAATCTATGTGCATCTTGTTTTCTGTCAGCTGTGTTTGAGAATCAGCAAGCAGCAGACACATTAAGATAAACCGGGATTTATGTGTAAATATATACTGTATAGATCTAAATAAATGCATGCTGCTTGAGAAGCAGCTTCTGTGTTGCCATCACATTCAACAGACAAATGAAGAAAATGTTTAGAATTCACATTTATGATAAATAATTTTGCATACTGGATGGAACCAGTCTGTGCTCTGTCTCTGGTATGAGTGTGTGTGTGTGTGTGTGTGTGGGTGGGTGTGCGGGTGTGTGTGTGAGCCTGCAGGACTGCAGTGTACCTGTAGATGGCGCTGTGTTCCTGAGCGTAGGAGGCCCGGATCAGCAGACGCTCAATGTTGTTGAGGACACTGTGGAAGTCTCTCTTACTGACAGGCAGTCTTGAGGCTTGATGCAGAAAGCTTTCGGGCAGGAGATCTATCCTGCGCTCAGCTGTGGAGAACGGATACACCATGACCCCAGAGCTGCTGTCAATCAACCTCAGCCCACCGCCCTGAAGAAAGAGGAACACATCAAGCCTTCCCTCTGTCCGTGATCACACCAGGTGCAAAACTGCTGTCGCTAGTAAATTACACACTGGCTAAAGAACAAAGAAACTGTAGCATTAATGTGTGCATGTTTACATGTCCATGCACTTAGCTTGACAAATAATTGAGTTAATAACATAACCATGTAGTCTATAATAATTAATCAGCTTAATAATCAACTTTATATATGTGTGTGGGTTTACTTAGTCAAGTTTGACTCTACATATGAGCTAATATGACAAAACCTCACATTCAGAAAAACCTCTATTTGGGTGAGAGAGAGAGAAAAAATATATAACACACATACAAAAAATATTATTTTATGTAAAAATGAATGTATTATTGATTTCTTTTTAATGTCATTAGATTTACTCATAAATATCTTCATAAAAACAGTAGAAATGGTATGTCTTGATTTAGGTAGCTCAGCACAGTCTGTCTGTGTGTGTGTGTGTGTGTTGTGCGTGTGTGTGTGTGTGTGGAGAATAGGGTGATTTATGAAGAGGGATGTGATGAGTACATAAAGGATGAGAGAGATTGTTTTTATGGAAGGAGGAATATTTTCAGGAAATTACACTTAATAAATTGTGAAGAATGGTGCAAGTGTGTGTGTTTATTGTTTGTGTGTGTGTGTTTGTGTGTGTGTGTGTGTGTGTGTGTGTGTGTGTGCATGCATTGATGCAATAACAGGTAACCCATATAACTGCTCTGACACTGTGAGCGGACTCATCCTAGAGCATTATGGGTATGCGAATCATTCGGCTCGTTTATTTACCACCTCACCACACTGACTGCTGTGAAAATCAGGCTTTATTGACATGCACAAGCACACACACACACACCGCTAGAAGATTGAGGATTTAGAGGAGCTGGACTCTCTGTTTGCGCAGAGTTAATGAGGTATGCACATGCAAAACAGGGCTTAACGAACAGTAATTACCTGTCATACACACACGAGCACAGGAGCACACACACATGCAGCTTCGTATCACACTAACAGCTTTATTTTGTTTTGTATTGCTTCAGGAAATTTCAAATAAATATTTTTTTTATGGTTTAAGTTTAATAATAATCCTGTCATAATTATTCCAGTCTGGTGTTTGAAGGTTGGTTGAAGCTATATTTCTGCAGGACCGGAGCTCAATTATTAACACTTTCTAATAACTTTCCTTATTAAATCATTAACAAAATGTTTAACGGATCATTAGTTAATATATATTCACATATGTGAAATAATGTGCTTGTTAATGTTTACTAATGAATGTAATTAACATTTAATGTAAATTTAAGGGTTCAATCTGTTTATATTTCATTGCTTTGATAAAAGATAAATTAAGTATTTTCTTTAAAATAGTTTTCTCCCCCTCCAGTTAATGTGTGATTTAATGAATATTCTGTTTAACGATTCACAATAGTACACTAATAAAAGTGTTGAGGCAATAAAAACATGTTTTACACCCAAATTACAATGTGTGATATGCAGTGGTGTATAAAGTACCTGAAAGTCATACTCAATTAAAAGTACAGATATCTTACCAGAAAATGACTTCGGTAGACGTTGAAGTCATCGTTTAGAATATTACTTGAGTAAAAGTCTTAAATTATGTGATATTTATTGTGCTTAAGTGCGAAAAGTATATGTCATATATTTATCTTAAACAACTTCAGTTATGTTAATACACAGCTTGAGTAGTATGTATTTTTGGGTAAGAATAAGAAGCACTTCATCTGTATCTAGTGTCCTTCATTCCAACATAGGAAACACATTTCTGGAACCTGCATCTGAAATAGCATTTAGCCTAGACTTTAATGTATCTCAGAGGGGACATGAATGCATTTAACCTGCAGCTACAGATGCATAAATAGGCCTAATGATTGTTTTTAACATAAAACATTGAAAACTGATATTTGAAATAATTAAAAACATAATGTGAAATGTGAAATGAAAACCTGCAGTAGGTAGAAACAAGTGACTGTTAATGAGTGAGTCATTGAGATCTAACCAACTCATTCAGAAACAAAGCATTCGACTGTGTTAATGATTAAATCACTGAAACGTTTTTAACGACCGATTCATTCAAAAAGCTGATTCATTCAGTAAGCAAACATGGTGCATTGTTCGGAGACACAAAACATTGCTGTGTGATCTTTGTTTGGAACGACTTTCGTTGGCAAAACTGAGCAAAAACAAGAAATATTACCTCTAAAATGTAAGTCACATATTTGGGCCTATCATACACCCCGCTCAATGCGACGCTAGGCGCAGTGCAAGTGTGCTTGCTAGTTTCAGTCCGGCGCTTTAATTAGCAAATGCATTTGCACCCATTTCTGCACCAATGGGTGTGCAGGTCTAAAAAACTGCTTTCCTGTAGTTCCCGTCCTACTGACTTCTGATTATTTTGTATTAAGTGACGAATGCGCTTCAGGGAAATGTATCTGACAAACAGATTTTAATCTGGAAATGTAGAGGAGTAAAAGTAAAAAGTTGGCAGAAATATAAAAACTCAAGTAAAGTACAGATACTCCCCAAAAATACTTAAGTACTCTTACAAAGTATTATTACACTGTCACATTACACCACTTGAGATATATCTTTGCCAAGCATTTAGCTAAAGACACACTTTACACAAATTATGTTAAAGTAAGTACGTTTAGCTAAAAGTCCAGTGCCAATAAAGATAAAAAATACCTTGTAAATGTCTATAAACATTTACAAATGATGCAATGGTGATCTCAACTTTAGATTGGGTACTGCAAAAATATTAACAAATGATTAATAAATGATGAAATATGTGCAAATAGTAGAAGTCTACACAACGAACAAAGACCAAATATATGACCTTTAAAGACTGTGTTTATGAGTTAATGCATATAATAACATGAATAATTTGGGAATTGCTTAAAATTAGTAATTAATCTTTATTTTCACAACATTTGTAAATGTAAAAATAAGCCTTAGCTAAGATGTGAACTGAAGTTTAACGACACTTGTAAGCATTCAACAACACATTAACAAATAAACTTGTAATCATTGAGTATTTCTGTTAAAATCTTTTGTAGGTTTTTAAAAGGCATTGAAAGATAAATTACATTTGTTAACATTAACTAACGATCAGTTAAGCATTATATAATGTTTGTTAATGATTTATTAATAGAAGTTATTATGAAGTGTTACCAAAAAATTCTTTAAAGCAACACGAATAAACCAAATATTAGGAGAGTGCTTTTCTGGCAGACTAAATAAAGGAGAATACACCGTGTGTCAGCTGAGCTAAGCAGACACGAATTACACAAACAGGTGTGTGAATGCAGACTCAAGCATGCTTTTACACACGCGCAGACATAAACACAGCTGCGGCACATCACAAACACACGCATTCACACTCACAAACAAACATGCTCGCAGACATAAACATCTGGACTTCTGGACGAATCCCAGACGGCCGCGATGTGCCCTGAGATGCACACACACACACACACACATGACGGGACCGATGAGGCGAGGTGTAGGTGTAATGGTAATGGGCTCCAGTAATGGGATCTCTGGGTAACGGTGAGGTCATTCAGCCTCGAACACACAGGTACAAACCCCACGACCCGGCTCTCTCGTGTGCTGCATATAAAAGCACCCAAAGCCTAAATCAAATATGGTGAAGCCTTCTTTTATGTTAGAACATATTCTCCATAAAAATTAATATATTTGATGCCGGTGGCATATTAATTCATCACATTTTATTATTTTTGTTTTGCTGTTTTTTTTGCAGAAATTACGTCCAATATGGTTTTGACCCTTTCCTCTGGGCATTTCTACTCAAGATTACCGCACATGGATTTTATGTTTATGCAAACAGCATACGTACGTTTTTAATATTGTTTATTTTAATTTTATTTTTTTAACAAAAGAGTTCAATTAAAAATATAGCTGCACGCAGCAATTATGTGGCCAAGCAGCTGTAGGTATAATGTAAGTTAACCATCCAAATAACACAATGAACTTTTGAACATCAATGAACAATGAACATGAACATCAGAACTTTTTTTTTTTTTCATCAGCAGTTTTAACCCTAATTTACAACTCTCAGGGCAATCCTAAAGTCACCTATTAATATTCATTTGAAAAAGGAAATCCTTGCATCAGGTCTCAAAATGACTTACTAAATCATATGTGACCCTGGAACACACAACCAGTCTTAAAGGGATAGTTCACCCAAAAATGTAATTTCCTTTCATTATTTATGTGTATGAGTTGCTTTCTTATGTCGAACATAAAAGAAGATATTTTGAAGATTGCTGGTAATCAAACAGTTGGTGGTTCCCATTGACTTCAAAAGTATTTATTTTCCTGGTATGGATGCAATGGAAACCACGAACTGTTTGATTACCAGCAATCTTCAAAGTATCTTATTTTTTGTTCGACATAAGAAAGCAACTCATACAGGTTTGGAATGACATGAAGGTGAGTAAATGATGACAGAGCATTCATTTTTGGGTGAACTATCCCACAGGGGTATATTTGTAGCAATAGCCAAAAATACACTGTTAGGGTCAAAATTATAGATTTTTCTTTTATGCTAAAAATCAGTAGGACATTAAGTAAAGATCATGTTCCATGAAGATATTTTGTAAATTTCCTACTGTAAATATATCAAAACTTATTTTTTTATTAGTAATATGCATTGCAAATTTTCTCAGTATTTTTATTTTTTTGCACCCTCAGATTGTGATAGTTGTATCTTGGCCAAATATTGTCCAATCCTAATAAACCATACATCAATGCAAAAATTATTTATTCAGGTTTCAGATGATCTATAAATCTCAATTTCCAAAAAAATAAAAAATTAAAAATACTCTTAAAACTGGATTTGTGGTCCAGGGGTCACATATTTGTATCTGAATGTCAATTTCTAAGCATGTGTTTGTTTGTTTTTTAACAGAAAGGGTAATAGTCTGATGTTAAAGCAGCAATACAAGGACAGAAACTAACTTTTCAGAATAATAATTGATTCTTAGCTTTCTTTTAAAGGTGGAAAAGTGGTTAATACAGTGAAATTTAATTTAGCCAATTTTAGGTTCATTAAAAATAGCTTAACTTAAGAGACTGAAATGTTATTCATGAAAGCTATGATTCTACCACATATTATGTGACTACTTGTACACAAACATGCGAGTATGATCTTAAGATTGTCGAAACTGTTCATTAACAAGCTCTTGTGAATCAGATAAAAGCCAAAGAATTTCCATTATGGTGGTATTAGTATTATTATTATTATTGAGCTGGGAAGACTAGATCAGATAAGATGATTTATTGCTAGTTTTTAAGATTCTTAATGATTTTACTTCATATTTAAGGAGTAAATCAGCAAAATCATATATATAGTTTTAGTCAGTTACCATTCGTCTTTAAAAGAATCATGACTGGAATAGATTCTCAACAGAATTAAAGTATATAAAAAGTCAGTGGTTTTTCTAAAATAAGATAAATAAACAATGAAGTCAATTTAATTAATTAATTCATTTGATTTCATTTAACTTCAACATGTCCTTGAACTACAGCTGAAAATGAGTTGGCCAGAGTTAATATTTTTATAAGGATTTAATGTTTTATTAACGTGTATTACCCCTGATAAAAAATAAATAAATAAATGTAATTAATAAATGAATTGTCAAGTGACAGCTTCACTTTCTGACTGGTCTCTTCAGTGTCACATTTACCTGTAGGAAAACCATTTAGAAAATAAAAAATCTGCTTGTGTTGTGACAGGCACATATTTGGACCAAAATTTAGAGGAGGTCAAGTGGAAGCTGTACGACGACTTCAAAAAACAGTTTTCAATTAAATTGCTGGCGAGAAAAATTCTATTTCCTCTCGAGGTCTAAAGGTGGAGAGAGTCTGCCTGCATGTTTCACAATGAATCACAACCGCACAGAGTTTAAAGAAACCATTTACTCGCCTTGATCCTATCAAGCGCAGCGTGAACGTGTTCGTTGTTGTGCAGACGTACCTCTATGATGAGATCAGGAGCGCTGAGGATGCGAACGGGGCCGTCTTTGCTTTCTGTGTCATAAGAGAGCGAATACTCCAGCCAGCCTCCGTAAGCCAGGAGCTGCAGACGAAACACACACAAACAACAGCAAGGGTCAGCAACCGTGTCTGTTTCAAGAAAGGGTCGAAAACAAGTTCAACACAGTGATTATTGATGAAGCCACACACACACACACACACACATCTCTGCCCCTCTGAACAAAGCCGAGCGATGTGAGTGCATTCTCTCCCTGTTATTGAGAAATGTTATGCTGCAGGGCAAATCAGCACGGTTAAATCAGACCAGCTCCACAGGGGAGAACAACACTTCACCGTGTGTTTTCTGCATCCAATGCTGGCTTTTTACACACACACACACACGCCCACTCACGCATACACACTCCTACACACATCTACACTTCATATCTCTCAGGACAGGCTTGGGTTATACTGCAGCATCCTTTGAGTCGAGGTCAGAGCACATCTCTCCAACACACCAGACTCATACGGCATTCACATCCAAACCAAACATCAACACTCTCGTCTCGCTCGTCCCACTTTTATATGCTCTGACTGCTCATGTCTGAAGGAAAGAGAAAAGACATTTGTCTCCAGACCAACACGTGAAAAAACTATTGATTCTTCAGCACTGCGGCTGGCCGGCAAGCCTGAAATGACATTTGGGCAAATCGCCCAAGAAATGTCTTATTTCACGCCAAAATGATGTTTGGCTTACACAAAACGAAACCTTATCCAAAGACCATAAAGTTTGAGACATTATTTTCATGGCAGTTATGCTCATTTCCTCCCAATTATTTATTGCAAGTTATTCACATGCATACATGGGTTGGACTAAAATAATTTGAACACCTGGGAAATGTGAAAAGTTTCATTCTTTAGGTGTTACACCACATTGGAGTAGATTCATACACATTTTGAATGGTCTCCAGGTGAATGTTGTCTGTCAGAAAATCGTACAGCATAGTTGCTTCAGAGATGTTGAAGGAGGTGGTCTGATCATATTCAAGGCAAGTGACTGTGATTTCAAGTTTTAGCAGTTGCTTCAGGCTTTGTGAAGTTCTCTGTGTTTGGTTTTTGTGTGAAAATTGGGCTTTGCTGCCACTGTACAGCAGTAGTCCTGTGTTGTTTGGACACAATCCTTCTTAGTGATCAATGGTGCTTATTATTCACTTTCTGTTTTCACCCACTATTCTTCTACTGCACTGTTAGAGTCTTGCCATGCATACTTTTGATCTTAAAACACCAAACAACTGGGCTATCAAGGTTACAGATGTCCCTTATAGAAGTCACTTATTTCTCACATGGCTTCTATAAGACTGTTTTGCAAACTAGAAAATACAGACAAACTCCAGTTTGTGTTCATGGACTCTTAGCTCATGGGTTCCTGTTTTTTTTATAGCTTTATATTTGCTAATTATCATCATCATCACTTGTGTCTAGTTTATTTGCCAATTAGATAATCACCCTTGTGTATTTTAGCCTTCTTGAGTATGTTTACGTGACAATGCTACTGATTACATGACAAAAACTGTAGTTAGTAACTTACTATATAATCTGACTACCTTTTGATTCTGTTTGAAATAGCTTGTTTATCACATTGACTGAAATAGGATAATCTTGTACAATATTGATATAAAAATGCAGAGAAAGAAATAAATAACATGAAGTGCATTAAACATTACATTACATCACGGTTTCCCAAACTAGGTTTGTGAGATTAATGGTATGCGACTTTAATGAAAAGCTAATAATTAATTAAATTATAAAATGTAAAATAAAAATGAATAATTTAAAATATTAAATACATGTTTTATTTTTTTTACCTGCATGTAATGTGACCATTAACCAATGTAAGAAAATATTATCGTAAAATCTTGGGGGCAGCTACTTATTATTATTTTTTTCAAATAATAACATTTACGTTGACACAAAGAATTGTGGGTTATCTGTAGCAGTGAAGGATACACCTCATGCAACCTTCGAATTCCTTTGAAAGAAGGTTGCATTCTAAGGTTGCCTTCAGAGTGTCCTACTTGCTTTTCTGAAATGAGACTAGAGCTGAAGATCTTTTCCCAAATCCGATGGGACTTGATGGGACCCGACGGGTTTGGGCTTAATTTCTATAATTTTACGCAGGCTCGGGCTGGGCTCGGACTTGCACTCCGGTTTACAAGGTAAATGAGCGGTCATGTAATGTGTTTCGATTAGCACGAGAAAGATGCAAAAATTTGCCTCTGGCGATTACGTTTTGGTTGCACCAGCAACTAAAGCAAAGTGTGTGTGTGTGTGTGTGTGTGTGCTCACTGCTCTGTGTGTGTGCATTTCGGATGGGTTAAATGCAGAGCACAAATTCTGAGTATGGGTCACCATACTTGGCTGAATGTCACTTCACTTCAATAACGTTCCTCCACAATTACATCTCTGTGAGTAAAGGTTTTTCAAATTATAACTAAATATTCATTGTGTCTTAAATGCGTGTCTTAAAAGAGTATATAGGTTAATGTAATGATTGTTTATTGTTTTTATTATTTTAACCATACCTGCATGGTAGGCAATTTTTGTATTGGTATTGTGTGTGATTTGTTATCTGTTGCTCAACGAATTGCCCCATTGGGGACAAATAAAGCATTTGAACTTGAAGTTAATGTTGGCATTATTGTTTTATTAAATGTCAGCTGCTAGTGGCGAAGCAAATCAGAGCCTTTATCTTAATTTCGCTATTGCCAAATACCCATCTCAATTTAGAATTTATCGTAATATATTATTAATCTAAATTAATCTTAATTTAATGTTTGTTTTCACTGGTGTGTTGGCCTATTTATGGGCTAAATGATCCTATAGGGCTATTAAGAGTGCTGAGATGTTACGATGTTTCACAGGACTTATTTTATTTCTTTGTTCCAACTTCCAAGTGGCCTATAGCCTTCGTTAGTCATGAATAAATTGTTAAAACATGTATAAATGACTCATTCTTGACAAAAGGCAAAAGAGCTGTGTGCGTGCGCACATTTGAATGGCACCTCCAGAGGGCGCAGCCTTCGAAAAGAGACACAGCTTCTGTTACTGGATCACAGCTGAAGGGCAGAAACAAGCACTGCTTCCCGTTATCAGTCGAGCTCTTGTGACACTTGTCCCGAGTGTTCAAGACTCACTTGATACTGAGCAAAAAATAAAAATAAATCACCTGAAACCACCTGTTTATTAACTGACTTCATTTAATATTAACGTGATAACAAGCACTTGCCATTATATGGTCAACAGAAGTACTATGAATGTACCAGATGACAATGCTACAGACACATATATATATACCATAGTATTTACATTATACTCAATGTTATTTCAAAGAATACAAAGAAATAAAACAAGGCACTGCCAACAAAACAATGGCATTGCCATGGAACCATTTTATTATTTGTTAGTGAGAGTTTAGACTGCAAAGAAATCACAAATCAAAGCCCAAATACTAAGACTGAGCATCAACAAATGCTGACTAAATGGAAAAATAAAGGGAAAGAGTGAAAATTAGAGCATCAAATCTGGCACATCTTACAGGAAATGAAAAACAGGCCGTCTGCTGGGCGCCTTCAAACAAAAGACAAGCAACTCCAGAACATTCTGCCCTCCAGCCTCTGCTGTAACCCCGCTCTCCATGAAATCAGCCCCTAACCCCTGCTCCTCCCGCCGCGTCACTTTAAAGTCAAGCAGGGAGCAGTATGGGCCTGATATGGACCAGAGCCCACCAACAGAGACACACACAGACAGACAAAGCTCCACAAACAAACATCCAGTTCAAAAGGCTACACACATCTGGAAGGATGCAATCAGCACATAAACACACACAGGCTAACTCGTACCATGTGTGAACACCAGCGACCGCTAAAACTGGAGAAAAACATTTTGAGACCAGACGGGCGGAAATGCTTTCTGTGAAAACTCGCACCATAAAACCAGTGAGGAATAGATTTCTAACATGTTTGTAAGATGTTTGTGTCTCTGATTGTAGTGACATCAATCTGTCCCTGAAGCTGTTCCTCTTCTAACTGCTGATGTTTATGTGATCAGATAAAAAAAATCCACTATTTGTAGACAAGCCCCGGCTTTAACCGAATGAATAGCGTTGATAGGCTTGTTGTGATAGTTGGTGCTGACGGTGTTACTGCGGAATCGCTCACCACCGTCGCTTTGATTTTCTATAGTAATAAAAATGATTTAGTTCAGTTAGAGAACAGACACTACAATTAAAAACTGAACGTGGCTGAGCACGAGGAGCGACATTCGCATCACAGATCACCAGCTGGAGTTACATTTCATTTATCAAGTGAGGAGAGTGATTCGAGCTGACTAACAAGAAGAGTAAGACGAGGCAGAGAAGACCACCAGAGGTGGAAAGTAACAAATTAAATTTACTCACGTCACTGTAATTGAATAGCTTTTTTTAAGTACTTCTTCTTTTTAAAGAATTTTTATTTTACTTGAGTATATTTTGTTTGAAGTATTATATTTCACTACATTTTAAAACACATTAATTACTGAGTATAAAAATAAAACAAAAAAGGCTCCATGGAAATTTCTGCAGTAAAAGGGCCAGCAGGAATTGTAGGTGGGGGGTAAGTACAGCGCTCTCTCCACCTTCAATTCCATGACTGAGATGCCCTTGAGCAGGGTACTGAACCCTCTACTGCTGCCTGGGTGCTGCTCTGGGTGTGTGTGTGTGTGTGTGTGTGTGTGTGTGTGTACTTTGGATGGGTTAAATGCAGAGCATTAAGTATGGGTCACCATACTTGGCTGTATTTCACTTCACTATTGAGATATATATATTGTCTGCGATAATATCATAATTGTTGTTTTAAAGGTGCTGTAGGGAACTTTTGTAAAAAAATATTTTTACATATTCATTAAACCTGTCATTATGTCCTGACAGTAGAATATGAGACAGATAATCTGTGAAAAAATCAAGCTCCTCCGCGGCGGAGTAACCCAGTACCTTTGTGATTCTTCATAGACATAAACAGAGAGAAGTAGTTCCGGCTACGATGTTCTTCCGCAAGACGCAAGCAGTTCTGTTTATTAACCGCTAGAGCGTCAAAAGTTCCCTAACGCAGCTTTAATGATGTGTGATTTGACATTATCAGTATTTTGCCGAAACCAAACAAAATACTCAGAGTGATGTGAAATCTTGTAGATTCACGTGCACATTTAGAGCGTGTTCTTTCACTGCCTTATTCAGTCTGTTAAAATGCATAGGGTCAGAAAATGTATATATTTATAGCATTTTATATACTGGAGTAAATCAGTATCATACGAAGTGATTACATATAGAGTTTTTTTTTACAATATTTTTAAAAAGCAAGAAGTTAATTAAGGGATGTATGGTCAAAAATGACCAAAGACTTCTGTTTTCTTTCCCCAAACCTATCTTGAGTAACAAAAGGGCCATTTGGAATTCCTAAAGTCACAGAAGTGCTGATATCGATCAAAGCCTGTAAGCCAACATGTGTATACATCGGGGGTCTGCTAATTGTCACACCTTTTGCACACTTGAAGCTGTAATCTGCTGATTGGTCAGTTTGTATGTCTCACATTTGGGTTTCAGTCACATGGTCAAGTAAGGGATAAAATAAGACCTTTCCTTTGCTCGAGCTCTCTTCTCAGGGCACTGAGGAGAATGAGCTCATGAGAATTTCAGGTGGATCTGCCTGATTGTGTTAGAGAGGGATTTTCCCTTTCGTGCTTCGATAGAGGCGAGGGCCTTTTTCTTGATCAGGTAGCCGAGCTGCACCATAACACAGATCTCTCTCCGTGCTCCCAAACAGACCGCCTCCGCCTTGGACGGGACTATGGCGGTCATGGTGGTAGCAAAGAGACATCTGTGGGTGAACCTGGCAGAAATCAGGGGGGAAAGAAAAGGCTTTCTTCTCGATGCTCAGGTTTCACCTTCTGAGCTTTTTATTATTTCCATTGAGACGGTGATCGAGAAGTTCAGGGAGACGAAGGCACGCTCCGCTGCTTTCAGATCCTTCGTTCCACGGAGGTCCAGGTCTGAGCCCAAACAACATAGATCTGAGGATCAAAGATGGGCACAGAAGGCTAGTGTCGCGACTCGCGCTCCTCCCCACCTGCGGGCAGGGGTAAGAGGAATCGTGGGTCACAAGGAGGTAAGCAGGACTTAAGTGATGTGATCCAGACGAGGCAGTGTTCGTGTCTGAACCAGAACAATACAGAGGTATCTAATGTGTTCCCTTTAGGGATTTTTGACTTCTGCTGTTATCCTCCCCTTCCTAATTCCCCTGTTACCACCGGCTCTCCACCTGATCAAGGTTAGGTGGAAACCTCTCACATAACAGTCTCCTATGCTGGACCTATTGAGTTTTTGTCTGGTTCTATGTTCATAGCAACCACCTGACTGATGGTCTGGACTAAAGGAGGCACCCCTTGAGCGGAGCTCCAGTGCAGGAGGGTGGGTCAGTATGTAACCCTCTCTGTATATACTTATGTGTATTAAATTGCTGATGGTTATGTGTCTACTAATAAACTGTGAGTTTCCTTTGTAGTGCTCAGATACAGTGTTTACTAAACACTCATCAGCACCAGCCATCCGGCTTCATGTTCTGGTATTAGGCGGCTGAGATCACAGGTTTCTACAGGATCAATTTCATGGATGTCCGGCCAGGTCACCCCGAGGGGTCTCCTGGCCGTGTAGGGGTGCTGTCGCATCCAGCAGGAAGTGGAGGTGGCAGTTACAGAAGTCTTCTTGTATATGCTGCCATGGGTGATGCTGTCCTCGCCCGAGGTTTGTAAAATTTGAGCTTGCCTTTCCCGTGTGGTTCAGCACCTCTGCAATACTTAGGAATCTTTAGGTACACATGCTAAGCTCTGAGTACTTTCTGAAAACCACATGGTGGTCAGTGTACATGTGAACACTTTGCGCACTTTCTAAAATCCACGTATGTGGTAAGTGTGCACGCAAGACTCTGCAAACTTTCTGAAATCCTGTACGGTAAGGGTTATGCACTCCGCCTCATTCCCTTTCTTGAAATGATTATATCTTGGTTTCCCTCCATTCAGGCAGTGTGTATTTGTTTACACACTTCAAGCATGACTTCCCTCAACATGAGGGGCTATTTGGGTGATTCTTGTGGTAGTTTAGCAGCGCTCCCCTTTTCCAAGAAGGGTCGACTATGAGTGCCCTACTCTGAATTGTGGGTGTGGGTATACTGTTCCCCATAGCGACCCCTAGATGATGCAGTTCGAAGTTCCCTTGAAAGGGTAGGGAACGAGACACTGTGTCCTCTAGCTCCCTGCCATGCTTTGGACACAAGCGTCAGACGTTTATAGATGTTTATAGTCGCACCAGTAGTGACTTCAGAGGCTGTCGCCGGCCAACTCGTTGGTGTTTTTTCAATGTGTGCTTCAGACACGGGTCATGAAGAGGACGCTGTGTTTCGTTCCCTACTCAGGGAACCATGGTTACATTTGTAACCTGAGACGTTTTATACCATCGTGCTGACAACATTTCTTTAGTCCTTTGGCAATCCTACAGCCTGAACCGCTGTAGGGAAACCACCCTTACAAAGACTTGCATTTCAGACACCATATTGCTTGTTTTTGTTCTATTTCAACAACAAAAATAATTCCAAACACAGCCACCATATTGCAGTTTTGCGTCTCTTAGCAATGATGGTGTTTAGATCTTGAATGAATCAACCATTTAAATGATTTTGTTCAATCGCAATGAATCACTTATTAACAGTAACTTGTTGCCACCTACTAGCAGTTTTAATTTCACATTTAAAGTATATTTAGTATCATTTAGTTTATTTATAATTTAACACTTTGTGTCAATGTCTATTAATTTGTAACTACAGATTAAATGCATTCATGCCCTGCATTAAACAGTGTTACTCTGAGTATATTTTAAACGAGCTACTTTTTACTTTTACTTGAGTACATTTTTAGACTGGTACTTTTACTTGTACTTAATTAAAATTTCATTAATGTAATTTTACTTTTACTTGAGTAGAATATTTTCATACTCTTTCCACCTCTGAAGACCAAACAATAAGCTCCAACAAACTCAAGTAAGTGAGAATGTTCATCCTGCGAGTAGTTATCGCAGAATAACCTCTGCTTCACATCGGGGTCCTGATCACCCTGTCGGGGGTTATTCTATGATAACAACTGGCTGGAAGTACATTAACCGCTAACACTTTATAATAACTTTCATTTATAAATCATTAACAAACATTATATAATGCTGAAATTTTAATTAGTTTATATATTCAGATAGCTAGAAATACAAGATAATGTTCTTTTTAATGTTTACTAATAAACTTACTAAACATTATCTAATGATTAACATCTCATCTCATGATCTTCATTTGATGTTCTTTGTTTGTCGTGTTGATATCTATTTACACATCTTCACAAACAATCTATTAAGTATTTGTTCATGTTTTTGCAGTATCCAAACTAAAGTGGAAACTATTCATCTTTTGTAAATGTTTACAAACGATTACTAATCATTTAGTATCTTAATGGGCATTGGAATATTAGCTCATGTAACGAGGTTTATGTAAATGCTGGCCGGTTAATTTTATCTGATGCACTCTCATTAGTATACTTATCTTCAGTTTATTTGGTATGACTTGTGTGAGAATGCTTCAGTATAACACAACTAGAACGATGCACTGATCCCAGGATCAAAACTTTTTCGTTTTGGTGCAGTCGTAGGGCAGTCGTAACCCAATGGTTAGGGTTCGAGTCTCAGGTCTGGCAGGAATTGTCTGTGCAGAGAGTGAATAACCAGCACTCTCCTAATATCACAGTTTTTGTGGCATGTACATGTGCCTGTACATGTTTAAAATAATAATAATAATGTGATTTTGTGAATATCTCTTGTAAATGTCCCTGTTTTCAGGAAGGGATTTCAAATTGCACATAATCACAATTGCAGATGATTTCCATCACACCATGTGAGACCCCAGTCCATGTGTGAAATCCATGAACAAGCATGGCAAAGACCCACAGTTTTGCAGGTAATGTGTACTTTGTCCGCAGTAATTTAAACTCTCAGTGGAAAAATGTCTGAAAGTCTCTGTGGAAGTATGAGTAGGTCTCTTATTTAATGTCATCTTACTAAAGGAGGCTGTTGCCATTACCATACTAATACTATAACCAGACAACCTTTAAAATATGTAAAGAGTGAATCTATATGGACTCTTGGATCCAGCATTTAAAATAGAAGTTCATGTCAACTAACCACTCAAAATGATTGCAAATGTGTGTAAAGTGCATTTTAAACTAAATCTACTGTCACACTCTTTTCTAGGGAAAGCATTAAGTGTTCCAGTGTTAAACAAATACACAATGTGCGACTCAAAAGCCATAAAAACAGCTTCAAAGTGATCAGTCTTTTAATGCTGTGTGCATTACTGCAAATAAAACAGTGAATCTCATGAAGAAGTGTCTGAGTCATATTTATGGAAGCCTGTGTCTGCAACAAAATAAAAATAACAGATTACATCCTATTATCTCTTTTTTCTTGCAATTCAGAATTACAAGATGTAAGAAGAATAGTCTGAATTGTGAAAAAAAAAACCTTGCAATTGCGAGAGAGGATAATTGTATTTTTTTTATTTTTATTAATTAATAAATTTTTATTCTGCGGCAGAAACGGGGATCCACACATATTGCATTGCACAAACAGAAGAAATACATACATACATATTATATATGTATATATACATCATAACTAATATAAAGTCTATTTTTAGGACCATTGTTTTTAGATTTAATAATTATTATTATTTGAAATTTATGAATATAGGGGCATGTTCTTCAAAGGCATCAGGAGATTCACCCAGAAACACTTTTTTTGCCCGTATGTAGCTGGTCAGTGCATTCAATGAGGATGAATCCTTCATTTAAAACTTTAAAAGTAAATTAAATGTACAGCCTAATCTAAGTGGATATGAAAAGCCATTTAGATGAATGCTGCCAGTACCTTTAAACTAAGATTAATGGCATCATTAGCAGTGGAGAGAGTTCAGAGGTCAAAGAATATTGGCGGCACATGCTGACCCACTTTAACAGCTCAGGGTTTATTCTCACATCACACATCTGAATGCACAGGAAATCACATGCATATTCATCTAGTTTAATGTCTTGTTCTCTCTCACTCTGTGTGTGTGTGATGTCTATTCAGGGTTTATCCATTCTTCTAATGACTGTTCACTATGTGTGGAAAGGAGCATATGAATTGGTGTTGACCCCCATTTACAGCCCTGTCCTAATGTATATTCCTGATCTTAATGTGAATGTTATTCCTTTGGAATTTTTATACTGAATATTTGAAACACACATTAACATATTTTCATTAAACCTGAAAAGGTATCTGTCACTGCATAGAAATCCATGCAACCAAAACTTCAAAGATTCAAAAAGATAGAAAAACATTTTCACACGCTGAACTGTGTGCCAAATAACACGCAGCATCTTTCCACTCACTGTGTTTATATTGTTACAGATATGTATTCATTATATTATTATTTTTCATTTTTCATACTCCCATTATGCTCGTGTTTAAAGTCCCCGGCTGTGTCTCTCCCCTGCAGACACTGAAGTTAAATCAAGGGCAAATGAAAGGCTAAATGACCCTGTAACATAATGATGATAAATGATGTCTGTATTGTGGTCATGTGATGGCATCATTACTGCACATTATACATCAGCACAGTGTGCCAGCTTAGATGAACACACACACACACACACACACAAGCACTCACTTTCTTGCGCAGGTAAGCAGACGGGGCGCTCCAGTAGTACGGTGCCGTCAGGTGAGTCTGTGCTTCTGATTGGCTGACAGTGAGCTGGTGGGCCGTCTCTCTGCTGGGCACCGCCCACACATGCCCCTCCCCATCCGCTCCTGTCAGATACCATCCAGACATATCCATCACCTGCAAACAAACACACCAAAACATTCAGGTCTCTGACACTGTAGGGTAGAGCAGGCCTAGAGCAGGGTAGATATGTTTAAGAAACATTTAATAGCGTATTATCAATTCAGCAGAAGGTCCAACAGTAAGTGAAGTCTTTTCTGTTCTATGACACTGTTGATGGAAATGCTGTGACATTGTGACATCTTGAGGAGAAATACAAATAAATAAATCAGTGTGTAATTGTCATGAAAATACAAATGAACATGAACATACCAGAACTGTTCACGACGGAAAGTTGTTTTGAAATGCTGGTTACCAATTATTATTTTGTTGCTGATCATTTTTCATGAAACCAAATAATTTTAGGAATTTTAATCACAGTGTACTCTCATTTTAAAGAGAATGCTATGAAAGGGATAGTTCACCCAAAAATGTAAATTCTGTCATCATTTACTCAGCCTACACTTTTTTTTTAAACCAGTATCGAATTAGTTTCTTTCTTCTGTTGAACACAAATGATGATATTATGAAGAATGTTTGTAACCAAATATTTGACATTAGCTCTTGACTTCCATTGTATTTTTTCTCCATGTACTGTGTAAGTCAATGGCCACCTTCAACTGTGAACTGACCCTCTAGCTGTTATTATTGTTGTATATGGTTGATGAGACGTTTATGAATTATACACTGCGAAGCACTGTTCTGTGCATTAACTTGATTCGTGTTAGATTTACACTTAGAGAGACAAAAAGAGACAAAGATTGCCAGTGTGCTAATTACAATAAACATTTTCTCTAAAAACTATTTTTATTTAAAAAAAGTAAATATTATTTGAGGGTAGAATGGAGTGAGCCATAATTTAGACTTTAAAAGAAATTACATTTGAGTGAGTTTAACTGGATTCTCTTTTTTCAGTGTAGTTTAGCATTATGTTTTTAAGTCTGTGTGTGATTATACAGATTCATCAATGTGTTTGGCTACTTAATAAGGACTTTTAAAGTCATTAAGATCTGCCTGTACATCAAAGCCACAGAACACACTACCATGCTTGAAAAGACCAACACACACACACACAGCAGCCGTGATTAAAGCTAGCTCTGAAAAGACAACTCAAGGGCAGCTTAGCTGTACAGACAGATGCAGGTAGCATATCTCTTTCTCTCTTTAACACACACACACACACACACACACACACAGTGGTTATGAAACGGCTTGTCTCCTACATTACTGTAGTCCCAGTGGGATTCAGCACACAAGCTGGATAGACCAGAACAGTAGCACTTCTCGCATCCACTAGGACGGTCTTCACGGAGATTATAGAATCCCTGTTTACAGCGGTCGCAGTTCTTTCCCTCCACATGCTCCTGCAGAGAGAGAGAGAGAGAGAGAGAGAGAGAGAGAGAGAGAGAGAGATTTATTAAGTTTATGGCTTGTTAAAATGCATCAGTAAGATGTTTTTTGAAAGAAGTATCTTGTGCTCACCAAGGCAGCATTTATTTGGTCAAAAATACTGTAAAAATGTGAACTATTATTACAATTTAAAATAACTATTTGAATATATTTCTGTGGTCAAAGCTAAATACTAATGCATCATCACTTCAGTGTCACATTATCCTTCAGAAATCATTCTAATATGCTGATTTATTAAAAATGTTGAAAGTTGTGTTGTGCTGCCAAATATTTTTGTGGAAACCGTGATACATGTTATTTTTCAGAATTCACAGATGAACACTAAGTTAATCAAAAGAACAGCATTTCTTTGAAATAGAAATCTTTTGTAACATTATGAATGTCTTTACTGCCACTTTTGATCAATTTAATGTGTCCATGCAGAATTAAAATATTGATTTCTTTAATCTGTTTATAATTTTAAATCCATAAGAGTGTCCAAAACAATCATTCTGGCAACAAGACAAACAATTTAGCAATATTAATGCAGGCTTACTATTAATAATGAAGCCCTTGTGCTTCATTTTACAGTAAATACAGTCAATAATTAAGGCACAAAATAATAGCAGTTAACTTTAAATGAAACAAGCAAGAGCACGGCACTGTGGCATGATAGCCGTGAAAGAAGTGTTCTGGTTTAGCGATAAGATATTCAGCATTGCTAAGGATGATGGTTACTGGCAAATAACACAGCTGTGATTGTTGCAACTGGCCATTCAGAATCAATTATTCCAGATAGCCGTGTAATAAATCAGAACAAATAGACACAACTACACTTAATTGTGTAATTATTTTTATTTATTCAAATTTGGAAAATATGTACCGTATTTTCCAGTGTATAAGTCACACTTTATTTCATAGTTTGGCTGGTCCTGCGACTTATAGTCAGGTGCGACTTATTTATCAAAATTAATTTGACATGAACCAAGAGAAATGAACCAAGAGAAAACATTACCTTCTCCATCCACGAGAGGGCGCTCTATGCTGCTCAGTTCTCCTGTAGCCTACACTGAAGACATAGAGCGACCTCTAATGTTTCTAATGATGGTAATGTTTTCTCTTGGTTCTTGGTTCTGAATAAACGTGACTTATAGTCCAGTGCGACTTATATATGTTATTTTCCTCATCATGGCGTATTTTTGGACTGATGCGACTTATACTCAGGTGCGACTTATAGTCCGAAAAATAGGGTAATGCAATTTATCAGAAAACTTGTGATGAACTAATCAAATTGTTGTGTGTAGAATTGTTGACTTGTAACTCTGAGTGAATTGTGACCGGCTCAAATCAGATTCACACTTAAGATCTTTAAGGGAGTCCGTTCCAATTCAGTTCAGATTCTGATTGTCAATCAACCATTCTGTGTGAATGCAGTACTAACTTTAATACAGCGTGAGGAACTCTTTTAGATGAACTTTTCCGTTCCAGTCACCAGACTGTGTTCTGACACATTTTATTTATTTCTGTATATTACAGCTATTGGCAAGTCTGGCATCAGACAGCAGCACCTGGAGCGAGTCCATCCCGTCTGTGGGTGTCATTTACTGATGTTTCTTAATGCTCCATTTACACTGGCGCTCTGCCTCAGCCAAGTCATTACTGAACAGAGCTGAGCGTCTGCCTTTATAATCTGACCATCACAGCCTCTTCATCTGGGCAACGCCAAACACGCTTCACCTCCGCTCACTCGTCATCTGTTCACACATTTATCTGGAGCGCTGAGAGAGATCCTGTGAAGTCCTTCTTGATCATCAGTAGTGCTGCATTGAAGCTATTTTTAAATTTGCTGTTTGTTTTTATGCGTTGAAAGACTTGAATCTTTATTAGAATGGGAAAATGGATCCAGACTGAAACACGATTTGCCAGCTAAATACA
Source organism: Carassius auratus (assembly GCF_003368295.1). Classification (NCBI taxonomy): domain Eukaryota; kingdom Metazoa; phylum Chordata; class Actinopteri; order Cypriniformes; family Cyprinidae; genus Carassius; species Carassius auratus. The sequence goes on along the minus strand of NC_039287.1, from coordinate 17,441,910 downwards.
AAAAGGTGCAAGTTAAGTTGCCAGGATAGCATCAAAGTGTAAAGTATTATTTTATTTACACTGAACAAAGGCAACTTCAGATGTGTGTCTAATACTGAGAGATCAGATCAGAGCGACTAACTGTGCACTCAGAGAAACACTTTAACCTCACATTGTGTTTTGACCCAGAAACAGAACATCAATGGCGGTTGTTGCTTTCTTGGACTGTCCTGGATGTCAGATCCCTCATGCTAATGTCCTCCTACTTTGGAAAAGCTGAATCATGGGTCTCCTGCATGTTTTATTGCAAAAGACCCCGTTCCCTACTCTGCTGCTGGAAAACATTAAAATCCCTCGATGAGATTGAAATCAATCATTAGGGGCCTGAGGGTTCCCCCCTGCCATCTTCACAGGAAGAAGAGGCCGTTCTGGCAGTTTGTGTAGAGAGCATCTCTAAAGTCTGATTTACTGACCATGTGGACTCCGGGTTTATACAACAGCAGCGTTTCCCCGCTCAGTGACTGGACTTTGGAAAATCAACCACCAATTCCTTTGTCCACATGTGTTAATATGAAGGAATATTCAGTATTAATTTATCACAGGTGTTTTACCTGTATTTGGAATTTCACTGTGTTGGGTTTAAGGGTTAAAGGAAATGTCTGTAAGTTTCACTGAACTGGTCATTTTCTGTCATTTTCCTATGGTTTGTCTCTTACAGTGAAGATGTTCAACTGAAGGGTCCTGTCTAAAGCAGACTTTCGGCAGAAGCTCTTTCAGCCAGACTTCTGAGGGTCTGTTTCTTGAGATTCAGATATATATTCATCTAGTTCTCCTGCACCAGCTTACGAGACTGATGTAATCATTATATTTGATCTTAGTCCACTCCAGACTTCATTGTTCTTTGATCAGTATATCTCACCTCTCAAAGACCAGATACTGTATATAAAGGCCTTCTTACTAAAACTTCATGGTGACTTTTTGTTGAAGCACTTTGTGCTTTTGGGACCTGCATTGTTCACACAAGCTGATGTCATCTGTCATTCATCTGAGGTGCATGTCCTGTTCAGTCTCAGTCCCTTACCAACTATTTGCTCTCTGTCCTGGTTGTGACAGCATCCACTGAACAATTGGTTTGAATGCAGGAATATGGCACAGCTCAAAAGACCAGACATCACAAAGCCAGCTGTTTTCTGTGTTCATCTTGAAGAATTTCTTCTGGAGCATGTCAACGGCTTTTTAATTTCCATTCATGTCACCACAAGCTTGTGTGAAATTCCATAACACCTAAATGGGGGCCTTTTGGATTCAGTGCCTTCTTGCTTAATTGGTTGTCTTATTCAGGCTGAACAGTCTGCAGAAAACTAATGGTGCCACAGACATTTGTCAGGGTAGTGCCGGATTTAATTTCTGACGGAAATAAAAACGAGTAAGTGAGGGCCTGAAGTACGGTGTGTTTAATGAATTGTACTATTGTTAGGGCCGGGACTCGATTAAAAAAATTAATCTAATTAATTAGAGGCTTTGTAATTAATTAATCGAAATTAATCGCATTTTAATCGCAAATAAATATTTGACCTGAGAACAGTGAGAAGTAATTTTTTTTCACATGGATTTATAGTATACCATTGAATAATGACTGAATACATAAGCTTAAGCAACAAAATATTGTTTATTTTTGTTCAACCAAGTCTAGCAGACCAGTGCAATTTTTGCCATGAAGTGTAGCAATAGCATATTTAGAAATAATTTAGAAATAGTACATTTCAGAAATTCAGGAAGCTTATAGGTGCTGGAACCTTCTGTAAAGTGTTTTTTTTTAAAAGTAAAACACAATACTGTCAATTACATTCAGAACATTAGAAACACTGACTATTAGAAAACATCTCTCTGTTGCTTCAGAGGCCATAACATACTAAGTCCAACTCTCAATAACCTTGGCCAAAACAATAAAGAGTTCAACATAAACTGTTGCACCAACAAAATAATACATAGTTCAACATAAAGTGTAAAGTCCACGCTAGCTGCTATATGTTTTGCGTTGAGGTGATACTTGAGGTTCGATCATGTGCTGCGGTGATATGCGAACGCTAGTTGGTGCTGCAGTATAATCGGTCCGCCGAAACTCATCCAGTGAGAAACGTTCCGCATTGCAAAAATAAGTTATAAAAAATGCGGGAATTTTTTTTCTGTAATTAATTAATCTTAGTTAACGCGTTATTTTTTGTGTAATTAATTAATCTCAATTAACGCGTTAAAGTCCCGGCCCCAACTATTGTAATATTGTACAACATGTACTGTAATATTGTTGTAATATTGTTTAATGGATTGTACTATTGTTAAATTGTACAACATAACAATAATTCATCTGACGATATGACTTTTCTGTAAGTCTCTTCCCCACAGCCTCATTTTCATCCACTTAAAATTCAATTGAACCTCCAATTCTGACCAGACTTAGGTCAATAAATGGTACCATAATGACTTGGCAATCACGACATGTTAGAAACCGTGAAGGCATGCAACTGACTAAAAGGGGCCTAACATTTATGTGGTTAAAATCTAAAGTGTTGCTAAAATGAAATGCATTGCTTGACATGTTAAGTTTGTTAAAGTCATCATAACAACCTACATATAGCTTAACAACTGTATTAATACTCTCACAAAAGGTACTATATTAGTACTCAATGTGTGGGCCCTAAAAACTGGCCTCAGCTATATTATCTCCTTGATTGAACAGTCAGTTATTCAAATAATTGTTAGTTGACCAGTACTATTCTTGCATACATGAACATTTTAAAGTCCATTCACTCCATTCGGGAGTTTCAGCTCTCAGTGAGGCACATGAGATTCTGCAGTTTGCATCACCTAATAGAAAATGGTATGTGCAACTATATTACAGTACTCATTTCTATTTCATTAAAGTGCAATCCAAGCTATATTTTTGGAGGAACTAGCTAGCTAACACATTTGTAAGTCTCTGGTTATAAAGTATTCAGACTGGTGGTGGATGAGGAGATACCCCCTGACAATAATTATAATTATTACTTCCCACAAACTGTGTATGTGTAATCTTCTGCATCTCAATAATTACCCTAACCTGGGTCAAAGTTCATCCTGTCACACTAGAAACCATTATTTGTAATTGTCGGAAACTCTGAAAGCATCCCGTGAACAGTACTTGTCAGAAACACAGACTGGCATCCAGAAATATCTAAAAATATGTTATATCACGACCTCCACCTACACACCTGATGGAGTCACACTGACCTCTGTGAAGCCATTGCTCAGAAAATCTAAAATCTAATCAATACATTTTGTGAATTTTTTATTCATTTATTTTTTTGTTTTTTTGATGACCGAAAGGGGGAAAAGAGCACATTTCTAGAACACATGATGCAAAAGTTATGATATAACATTTTACATAAGTGCAATTTTGATTTATTTACCACATGGCCTGCCACTGACTAATAATATAGTAAGTACACAAGTATCTATTCCAAGTAAACATCAAATAGTCATATTAGAATAATTATAGTATTATTTTGGTTGTACAGTCCCCATGCCTATGTGGTAGTACTGCTGTAACAGTGAGAGCAGTGATCACGGCTGTATAAGAAGAGGGAGGCCAGTGTAAGTGTGGTAACATGTCCGTACCTTACACACACAGGGCGTCAGGCAGGGATCCTGGTTAACACTGCCATCTCTGCTGCAGTTGCATCGCTCACACAGAGGGAATCCTGTGTATCCAAACGCACATCTGTCACACTTCTCACCCATGAATCCCTGCTTACAGATGCACGAGCCCACTGCCAAACCTGCAGAGACAAGAAAACACACCATTACAGCCTGAGCTCCCGCTCAACACACACAGGACACCTTTACTCAATCACACACCAACAACCAAAGAAGAAAACTCATACTAGTAGTTAGTTATACTGGTTATCTTATAATTATCACAGTCTCTTTAAGTGGCTTTAGGTTTTTGTGCCAATACTATGAATGTAAATTAAAGCATTCCTTAAAATCACAAAGTTACACCTTCTATCTTTGTGCAAACATCTGGGTGGCGTTATGCAAATCTTCCCACATCATGATGTAGACATGTTAGGAAAACTTGTAAACCTTTAATATGTTTTGGGAAAATCCTTTGTTGTTTTCTTAAATTGGTAGGTTTCTTTTTTCAAGTAAATTTGACTTCCACTAGAGGTTTTCCAACACAACCAGCACGTTATCATTAATAACTGAATCATTCATAGTAGCCTTCATCTTGGACAAGTTTCCTAAAAGTTTTGCACCTAGAGCACACATTACAGAAATTGATGTATAAACGCAGATATTTTCTGCTTGTCTAAATATATATAGAAAGAATAAACCAATTTTCTAAACTCATTGATTTGCATACAATCTGCATACACAATAAACCACAGTAAATTCTATGTATCTATATTCTATTATTAAAGAAACCTGCATTGAGAATCAGGCTCATTCAAGTCCTTGGTAATAAACACACATGTGCATAATGTCAGCATCCCACACGTTAGATTCGTCTGCAAACAACACTGGCTGAACTGGCTCATTCGGTTCTTTTTGAGTCATACGTATACTTTGGGTGTGCGCCTTGAATCATCACTAAAAGAACTAAAGTTTGATCAGTTTGATTTGTGACCTGACTCAAGAATCGGGCTACTGCCAGATCTTGTGTGGTGTGGTACCTGCGGTGGCCTGGCTCTCGTCTGGAACACATGCAGAGTGCAGTGAACCTCTCAGGTCGCATGAGCAGGGTCTGCAGGGCCAGCTTTCATTTGGATGCAACTGGGGAAATATTCACATTATGATGGTCAATTACACTGAGAACAAAAACCATCTGACTGTCCCTTCGACCTTTTAGTAATGTTGACCAATGGCCACAGTTCATCTCTAATGTAAGGTCAAATTTAAAGTCAGAAATGGGACATTTTGCATAAGTCCTTGAATGTCCTGTCTCTTTGAGTAGTTCAACACACAACAGTACAGAAATTACCCAAACAGCCTGACAAAATGTTGTTGCTATATATATATATATATATATATATATATATATATATATATATATATATATATATATATATGAACAGAATAAAGAAACTCACCTCTGTGGGTCTGTAGTAGCCATCTACACATGATTGACAGTTAATTCCTCCTGTGTTTTCAGAGCAACCAAGGCAGACTCCGCCCCCCTCATATTCACCATGAATATTTAAACTCAGCTTGGCATCGGCCACAGTCTGGTTGTAATAGCAATCCTCTGATTTGCCATGACAGTTACACTCTGGCAAATAAAGACATCACACAATTATACAACTATAAGACAAGCAGTGCCTGACACATGCCACTGAAAATACAGCAATAAAACATCGGGAACAGTTGATTTGAATACTGGCAGAGCTATGATTCAGCCACAGGTAATGACAGGTGAGCTGATACTCCGACCAACAACACCATGCATTCAGGATCTTTCATTGCATTGATCTTTCAAAAGAGATGTCTAAATCTCTGTTACTAATTCGAGAATGTCCCATTAAAGCTACCAACTTCAGCTTGGGCCGCTCCTGAGTATGGCGTAACATAGACATAGCAAGAAGTAACAATGGAGCAGCTTTAAGGTGGCCAGATTGAGTGATACTGTTTTAATACAGTGGTTAAATAAGTTAATATTATGTAACTTCAATTTTAGACTCAATATTGCCGGTTACTTTATGTGCTTTTGCTTCTTGTTTTAGTGAATAATACAATGACTTGTGTATAAAGAAAATCAGTGTGTATGAAATCAGATATTGTCTGAATAGGTACTAAATTTGATAAAGATTTACACAGACAAGCGAAGTGATACAAAGACTGGAGATTCCATGTGCCGTTGGACTGTTACATCAACTAATCTTGAAATGCTAATCAACCAGTCAGCCCGAAGGACCCAAACTAACCGTTGCATAATTCATAGTAAGATGTATTAACTTTTACCTAGTGTAACTATGATATGGATATAGTGACTCAGATGTCATATAACATGAACTGGTGTGTCTAATGTTTATACACCACACCTAAAATAAGATAAAAACGGTAAATAAGGCAGCATGCTCAGCTCTGTGGGACACTGTTGAGGCCTCTTACTTTCACAGACGTGGCGTGTGAGGAAGGTTCCCGCCATCCAGGGTTTCTGGTTGTAACCAGGGCAACAGCGGTCACAGCTCTCTCCACAAGTGTTGTGTTCACACTCACAGCTGAATTTCTGATGTGGAAACCAAACAGTCAATCAAACCAACTGTGTAGAAGTTAACTGCCTTCCCAATTAAAACTCACTCTGAGATGGCAAACACAATGCACAACTGAATAAGTGTTGTGAGCACCACTGAGGCTTTCTCCAGTGTGGATCATAAAAGTTGTGATATAATTGATTACTAGGAGCTGTATTTTGGTGACGAGCTGATCAGTGACTGAATGACTAAATGACTGAGATGGCCAATCAAATCAAAGAAGGCAGGTGTTACCATTAACATTTACTGAAGCAGAGCATGAATTTCAACATGAAGTTTAACATTTTAACCATAAAAATTCCATTTGGAGGAATGCAAACACTTCAGCCGTTTTTAGCATATAATGCACAAGATTAAGAATGAATGTGTGCATATAGTGAATTAATTTAACAAACTTGGTTACACTTTCCTTACAGCTTTTCAGTGCATTCGCTCATCCTCAAACCTAAACTAGAACATGATAAACGTGACTTTGTCAAATGTATTTATAGGCTGAGGTTAGGATAGTCATATTAAACCAGATTATTAAGTAAGTAAGTAAATAAATAAATAGATCAAAAGCATTTATTTTAGCTCTAAATACTATTTTTCTTTATTCATCTCCTTCTTCATTCCTTTCATATTCTCTTTTTGACAATAAGCCCGCAAGTGTCTACAACCTCTTTATATTGATATTAGGGCTGTCGCGATATACCGGTATTGATGACAACTGTGATATTCAAATAAACAATTATCAATATCGTGTTAATTTAGTGTATGAGGATATACCGGTATTAGTGATAACCGCAATATGAACAGTTCTCTTATGATGACACCACATGTAAATACTTGGTAACAGTACCTGGTTGAGTGCCCAGGTGGCAGTATCGTGCCTTAACTCTGACACCTGTCACACAAGAAGAAGACGCAGCACTCGCAGCTACTCTGAGGAGAGCTGTGTTCATCAGAGTAAGTTGTTATTATTTTACTAGTCATAGACTGGGAAATAGTATATAACCTATTAACAGCGGTTTTCTGTGTTCATATACTTAAGTAAAGGGTGATTATTTTAATAAGTACCGCGTTTTCTTTACTCGTCTTATTTTTGAATTTGCATTCAATACGGCCTGTGCGTAGTAACACTTCATTTCTTTCTTTGTTCAAATCTATGAACAGTTTCACAATTAAAATGGATCTTGAAAAACTGAGCGACCACATTGCTACATTTAACTCTATAAAATGTTAAGTTGGTCACAGTGCCATGCACTTAATGCTTCATCTGTGGTCATTCTTCAATAAGGTTCATTAGTTAACATTAGTTAATTACATTAGTTAACATATATAAATAACAAAAATGATAATCAACAATATTTCCACAGCATTTATTAATCTTAGTTCATGGTAATTTCAGCATTTACTAATGCATTGTTAAAATCACAAGTTGTGTTTGTAAACATTAATGTACTATGAACATTGAATAACTCGATTTTTATTAACATTAACAAAGATTAATAAATTGTGTAATAAATGTATTGTTCATTGTTCATTCATGTTCGTTAATACATTGATGTTAGCAAATGGCATCTTATTGTAAAGTGTTACCATTAATATTTATTCATCATACTGTTGAACTTGACAGTATTTTCTCTCGTTATTACATAAGAGCTTCAAAGAAGTCTTGTGCCCTGCGTTTATCAGTATCAATATTATGCTCGTTGGGTGAAAAAGAAAAACTCAGTAAACAAATTAAAAAAATAATTTGACTGATATCTTCCCCACCCCAAGGTTCCTATAGATATCACGATATATCGACATTGTGAATTCTTATGGCCGTGATATGAAACATCTAAAATCGTGACAGCCCTAATTGATATGTTCATGGCTGGTCTCTGCTCAAAATTTAAAGGCATAGTTAATTTAAAACTTAAATTTCTTTTAAATATTAAAATTGTGTCAAATTGTGTATTTTTATCCAATGTTTGCCCCCTAGACCTCTTTAAATCACACCCACCTACACACATACACACACACACACACACACACATATATATATACACTCACACATTAATATATACATTTAATATATATTTGTCAAATTATTTTCATAAAGTTATCTGAAAATGTGCTAGACATTTTGTGGTGCTGTACTACAAAATACAGCATTTTGATCATATAAGACCTAAATGCAACTATTTAATTATATTATATTATATATATATATATATATATATAACTGTTGTGAGAGCATGCTTCATAAAGGCCAAAAGTGATTAGTCTCTAATTAACAACTTAGTAATGAAGCTCAAGTAATAAACCTAATTAAATGGAATATGAAATCATTTGAGGATAAAAAATGATTTAGCTTCAGAAGGCAAACCTTGTTGTATGGGTTGACAGGGCAGGCCTTGGCGTGACCGTAACAGATGCACATGCCTCCAACTGATATATCCTTAATGGAGTAGTAATACTGAAAAACAAAAGCAATACAATCACATTAAACTCAAACTCAACTGTAAGGTTGTTACTGTATCCAATACACTACAAACAATGACCAAAACTAACTGTTGTCTGTTACCTAAGCTTTGCACTCTAAAGCTAGAGATCAAGGTTTATTATTATTATTATTTTAAATATTTAAAGAAGCATGTTTGCAGATGGTTTAATTTGTTTTTAACCCTAGCCAAACCTTTTGTGATATTGACTGAGAGGTCCTGATGAAGCACCATGAATCTTGGAAGCAAAGTATCTGTGAGTTAAACTCTGTGAACACCCATGCAGCTATAAATTCATGTAACTCCTTACAGAAATAAAGCAGAAGTTTGTGAAGCACTTTTTTCCTCCTCAAAGCTGCTAAAATATTTTTTTTTACATCAAATTAAGGAATGTATCTAGATGTGAACTGTTCCCTTGTTGAAAAATCCAACATTGCTGGTCACTTGGATGCAAAAAGGACCCCTGTAAGACCCCAACACATGTGTGCATGCAAAAGTTGTTGAAGCCCATTGTCACTGTTATGGTGATTAGTGTTCACTATAGATGGGCACTCTGCCCTTGAATTAGGTTAAATTATTTCACTTTCAGCCATTGTTACTATTATCTGCAATGAGTTATGCTCCTGACTGCAAATTCAATAATTTGTACTATACTACTTTTTACATTTACTCCTTTTACTCCAAAGACATTTCCACAAAGTGTTAAACTTTCTGGGCAAGTCAACCAATCAAACTCACAACAATATAATTTAATGTGAGAATGACACACATCACCTTTAAATGAACTTCATAATCATATGCAACCCAATGTGGCTTAAGCCTCTCAGACTGCAAAATGACTCTTTGAACTAAGTACTTTGGGTTCATTTATCTAAATTGCTCAATGCACGTGAGAAATGTAATCCTTCAATTCAGTGCAACTCTTCTTTGATGGAAACAGGTCAATCAGGGAGTAAATGAGTTTGTAGGAGGAAGTGGGCGGGTGGAGGAGAGTGATATGGGTCGATTTGTTTATTACTGTATGATTTTAATTAAAGCCCATCTGTCTGAGGAGGAGACGCTGGTAATGGATGAGGCGGTGGGACAGCACTAGCTCCAACCATCCACACACACAGATGGCGTATGAATGGCACTGAGTGATGACAAACACATGTGTGGCACATTCTCCCTCTTCCTGTTCTCTCTGGTGTCAAAGCATCACACTAGAACATTTACCCTGTCTAAGTGACACTCACCCTTCGGGTGACAATGGGGTCGATGTCTCGGGGGTCATTGAGGGCGAGGGTCATGAGGTCAGCATTTAGGGTGCGGATCCTCTGGAACCGCAGGCGGATAAAGCGTGCCGAGGTGAAGTTGAGTAACACAGGCGATGGATCATCCGCACTGGGACGGCCGTTTATTAGTGAGGTGTGAATCTGAAAGACAATGAGATGTGACGCACTCCAAAAAGTCATTGAATCATTTACTCTGTCATGCTTGATCCTGTTTTTCTTGTGTTTTACAGCTTAAATGTAGTGAATTATTTTACGATTTGAAAGTAATCTTGCTAACCAAGAACAACAACCAAAAATAATACAAGTAACCCACTGGTTTTCCTCTTCTGAGCCTCACTGTACCTATAGCCTGTACTATATTTTTTTGTTTCAATAATATGTATTTGTTAACATATTATTATTATTATTATTATTATCATTTTATTATATAGCACTAGACATTAAAACTGGTATGCAGCATTTTTGTCTATATAAACTAAAATGGTTATTAAAAAAATACAGTTAAGTAAAAAATACAGCAAATATATTTAACATCCATTGCATGGAAGGCAGATCTAGTGGTAGAAATTAAGAAATTCATAAGTAATAGCATAGTTTAACCAGTAGATATCTTTATGCAAGGCTATGTGTTGCCTTGTTGCTTATAAGAGTATTTTCAGACATAATTGCATTTTGATATATAAATATATATATATTAGGGGTGTAACGGTTCACAAAATTCACGGTTCGGTTCGATACGATACACTGATGTCACGGTTCGGTTCGGTTAGATACGTTTTAGATACAGCAAAATGTAAAAACATCTCAACTTTTCAGAATGCCGCAAGCGCACCGCGGGTCATGTGACAAGAACTAACCAATCAGCTTCATCCTTTCCCGTAACAACGTTGAGAGCTCAGCCAAGATGAAGGATCAGCTGATCATAGTTGTATATGGATTGCAATTTTGAAATAAATTTAGTAGCAGCGCTACTGCAAGCGATTTTTAGAGCTGCAAATCCATTTATCCTTCGCTGAAATTTCCGCGTCTCATGGAGAGAGCACGTCATTGTTGCTTAGCAAAGACAGACGCCTCATGAGCGCTTCTGCCCGAGCGCTTTGGAAAGGAGGAGAAAGCACGCTTCGCGTTTTCCATGCGTTTTTAGGCACGATATGTGAACGGCCCCTAAGGCGCTCGCTCACTCAGCACGCGCTGAAGGCTCGTTGCAAAAAGTCGAATGCCTTTAACAGACCAGAAATATAAGATCCTAAAATAACCAACAGGTCTGGTGTTTGGGTTGGATTCCCTGTAAGCTATAGTTTCTAAATGCTGCAGGGATAGTTTGCTGCGTGCATGTTTCTCCTTTTTTTCGTCTTTTCCCAGATAGTACTGACGCATATATCCCAGATATTCCCGCTGGTGTTTTTTTTTTTTTTTTTATTCCCGCTGGTGTACCCTGTCATGTTGCAGATGCGACATACCGTTGTTTTTTTATCCACCACTCTCTTGCCATCACCATTATAGCTTAAAGGGAATCCAAAGTGCACCCAAACATCAGACCTGTTGGTTATTGGAGGATCTTCTCATTTCTAGTCTGTTAAACGCATTGGCTATTTTGCAACGAGCCTTCAGCGTGTACTGAGTGAGCGAGCGCCTGCTGAGTAGCCTAACATAAACATATAAGATGGTGTTTTTTTCTTCTTCGGGAGTGTCAGGGGCGTTGCCTGTTACGTTGTTTGGGTTATTGGGCTACCTTGTTGAACGCATATCATTATATTTCTCTCTCTCTCTCTCTTTTTTTTTTTTTTCAAATATAATTAATTACTCCAACCAACCGTTCGGTATACATAATGCGTACCGGGTACCGAACCGAAAGCGTCGTACCGAACGGTTCAATACGAATACACGTATCGTTACACCCCTAATATATATATATATATATATATATATGTGTGTGTGTGTGTGTGTGTGTGTGTGCGTATGTGTGTATTTTTGAATTTTTCATATTTCCCATTCATTTCTTTTAAGATCATTTATTTGAAAAAATTTATTATTATGATTTTTTTTCTGTGTTTGCATATAGCAAGTGCCAAAAAGTCACCAAGCTTTGCAATATTCAGTTCAAGTAAAAATGTTTAAGAATTTAAACCATAAATCATTTCTGTCTAAAATGATCAAAGACCACCAGAGGGTTAATTGAATATGAACTAATAAACAAATGAGTTAAATTCAATCACAGATTTAATGCAAATCCAGCTCAAGGAAGTGATGTGTGTTTGTGTGTGTGTGTAGCACTGGCTGTTTTTCTTGGGTTAATGATGTGTGCTAATTAGTGCTGTGTGAGTTTATGCTGTCTGTTTTTAAAGGAGACAGAGCGACATTTGAGTCCAGGCTTCATCTCCCCACCCACCTTCCTCATTAGTACGGTGCACACACACACACACACACACAAAATACTGTTCAATATAATCCTATGATCTGACAGCTGTAAATGTAACTTTCAGAATACACATTAAAGCACTGCTGTAAAAGAACTTCCATCTCATTCATCCCTGCGTAGGTGTTCATGTCAGCCAGCGTGCCAGACACACTGTGTGGGGAAGTTAGCAGCTGTTTTAATGCAAACATGCATAATTCTACATGTGTTTGGTTTGTATGCAAATGTGATGTGATATCTGTGAAAATGAGAATGTGGGCTGTGAATAATAGGGACTGGAGTTTGTCTATCGTCTATGTGTGTGTGTGTGTATGTGTGTGTGTCTCTATTTTTCTCTTTTCTGTTTAAGAATTATAGTCAACAATGTAACTTGAGATGCAGTTGACCAAGACTACATTGTAGCAATATAATTTCAATACATTTCTGAACATTTCGTGTCAATGTATTTAGATGGTATTTACAGTCATGGCCATCAGAATCTACTGTAAATGATGGTACCTTATTTAACATTTTAAATAAATTGATAAAATAGTACAGGTTATAATGTTTTCCAAATATGCCATTCATGTCATAATCATCTCAAAACTGCATTCAAATCTTGCAGTTTTTTTGCTAGTTAATTTGGTTTCTCTGTGGCTGAGTAGATTCTCACCTCGCCATTCTCCAGAGGATGGATTTTAGAGTAGAAGGAAGTACAGATGACTTCCTCATCGTGCATGTAGGACGGCGGGCCTGTTCTGGGGACGATGTTGAAGCGTGTGATGCACTCTGTGTCTGTAATCGCATAATACTGCCACGGCATAAATGTTTCACCATCCAGAGAACGTTCTAGAATCCAGTTTCCGGGCCGAGGGGAGTTTGCAGCTTTCAGGATCACATAAGCGATCTGGAAGACCTTTGTGAGGGAAGAACATGGAACAACATATTAATATTTTCGCAAATATATACTTCAATTCATATACTTCATACACTTTTCTCCTGATGGAATCCATAACATTTTCAAAAAGAGAGATACAATTTTGTAAAAGTTCAAAAAGGGATGGTGATGAGTGAGAACAATCCCAACAGTAGGATAGGGCAATGGCAGGAGAATGAGAAGAGGCCGGGATCAGACTTGGACAATGACAGGCTGGAGAACAGAGAAGATGGACCAGCACAAGGTAAGGACAACACTGGAGCTCAGGCAGCAGCTTGAGAAAAGCAGAGGCTTGATAGTTTGAGCTGTAGTGAAACTGTACCAGAAGATCAAGATGTAGGACAGGATCAAACACATGACCAAAAGAGAGAGCAACAACAACAACAAAACTGCAAATGAAAAACACGGACTCTAAAATTGTCAGGCCTGTGTTCCTGTCTTGTCTTATGTTTTGCTCCCCATGTCCTAGTTTCTACCTTCATGCAAATATTTTGTCCTTCTTGTTTCTTGTTCCTATTATGTCAGCTGTGTTTCCCCAATTTCCTGGTTTCCTCCCTTATTACTTGAACCCTGTGTTTCCGAGTTTCTTCGTCCGGTATTGTACATCTAACCCTCCCGTTACGTGTATGTTCCTGCTTGTTTCATGTACTTCCATATTTGGTTAAATAAAGACTGCTGATCGTTCATCTCCTCCACAGTAGAAATTACAGTTACAGAATACCGGACCAAATCAGTAAGCGGCGCCTCCTCTCCTCATTTGTTTTACGTTTTTTAAAAGTCTTTTGTTTTCCAATTTTTCAAGGAAGCCCAATTCAACCTTAACCAAAATAGAAGGATGAGGTGAAAAGGATATATCTCTGCCCTCATCCTCACTCCAGTGTCAATATTGTCAATGAAGACGGGGACAAAAAATATTTGTTAACAAACATTTTTTCTGTGACTAAGACTAGACGTTGACGAGCTAAAACTAATATATGATGATAAAAACAAAAAACTACCGCGTCTCCATTAACAAGACGAGATGGGACTATAATGTTATTTGAGGACTACTGGACATCCAAAGTACACCCTATATGCTACTGTCTTGTTCTTCAAGATGTGCGTCCCTGTCTTTTAATTGCATTTTATTGAAATTGCGCTGACAGAAATGCTCTCTCTCCCGTGCATGCTCCACTTCTTCAGTTCTCACATACAGTGAGCGATCAGTCCTCAGTGCTCAAACATACACACAGCAGTCCAAATGACTATCATGTAGAGAATCACACTTAAATACAGTCGGTTATGGATTAAGTGAATAAACAGGTGGACAGTTTTATAGGTACATTAATTGAGTACCAATAAAAGATGTTTATAAGGTTTCAGCCAAAGACGCCTGGAGGCCCTCTCCATCCCAGACAGCAAACAGTTTTGGCCTAGAACCGGCCCACATCTGGCCTGCATGGATTTCACACGGGCCAGATGTGGGCCGGTTCTGGGCCGAAACTGCTTGCTGTTGGTTGTTGTGAGGCATGTGGACACATCAGGCCTGTGTTTCTGTCTTGTTTTGTGTTTTGTATCTGATCAAATGCACATTATTATTCTTTAGCTTGGGTTAAATTAATTTAATTTTACTTGGTTGGAACGGCAGTTACACTAATGATGTCTCTATTTGTTTCTCTGTTTTGCCACGGGATGTAAATACGATTTTGAAATGTTTTCTGGCTCGGCTCGGTGTTCATCTTCAGTTCTCTCTTCACATCAGTTCAGTCAGTGTACGGTTTGAGTAAATGAATTACTCCGGGATATTGGTTTGTTTGAACTCAGAGGGAGTGTCAGACACATTAAACAAGTTAACAGCTTAAGTCATTTGTGGATTAATGCGTATTAGAGACGCGAACCGTTTAAAACGATTCAGTTCGATTTGGTGAACTGGTTCAAAAAGATCTGGTTACATCGAATGATTCGTTCATGAACCGGATATCACAAACTGCTTTGTTTTGAACTCTCTCACAACAGACACAGAAGAGAAGACGATGCTGAATAAAGTCGTCGTTTTTTATATTTTGGATCAAAATGTATTTTAGATGCTTCAACAATTTCTAACGGACCCTCTGATGTCACATGGACTACTTTGATGATGTTTTTCTTACCTTTCTGGACATGGACAGTAGACCGCACACACAGCTTCAATGGAGGGACTGAGAGCTCTCGGACTAAATCTAAAATATCTTAAACTGTGTTCAGAAGATAAACGGAGGTCTCACGGGTTTGGAACAACATGAGGGTGAGTTATTAATGACATAATTTTCATTTTTCGGTGAACTAACCCTTTAAGCAATAAGGCAGTGATTACATAGTCCTACAATATAACATGGGCTGGAGGACCTTACCGCTCAAATACAGTGATGAACATCAACTTAAAACTTTCCAATTCATTCATTCAAAAAAGAAAAAATATTCTAATTCTGAGCATTTTGTGAACTGTATTTCTGCAGGTTGATTTTCAGAACAGCTGCTTTGATTACCGTCAAACACAAAACACCACCCCTGTGATAACAGTACACTCTCATAATGGATGAGCTACTTGCAGGAGACAAAAAAATTGGAAGAGAAGATCTGAGAAAGAAAAGTAAAACTTGATTCCCAGGATTCCCCACTCTTTTATCCAGCAACAAAAGACCTGAGGCACACATGTATATTGCGGTTTAACACATTAAACACCGTCCGTGACAGGATCTCTGTGGCCTTCAGAAAGCTCCGGGGCACAGTGACATTCAGCTTACCTGAATAAAAAGAAAACATGAGAAACGGGGGGAAGTGAAGCTAGGCTGAAGTCTTTATTCATTTCGGTTACGTTTGTAGGTAACACCGCACCATGAGAAACACACTCACACACACACAAAACACCAGAGTTAGCATCACACACTCTTTCATCTGCGGCAGATAACAGGCTCACGTTACCGTCTCTCACGGCACAGCCGCGCAGCACAATGACGTTTTGTGTGCTGTGTTCAGAGGTCTGAAAGAGGTGAGGCCGGACCGTCACAGCCACGTCTGAATGCACAATTTAACAAAGGAACCCAAAAGGGAAATGTATATAAATATTAACAGTTAATTTAAATAATTACAGCTGTAGCAGAATTAATATTACCATCATCTAATCTGTTCGTCCAGCGGACATTCAGTGTAAATTCATATCAACTCTAAGAACTGATATTTTTTTTGTGGCCACAGAAAATAACTTTCTTACAGTACAGTAATAATTAATTAGAACATGTACACAACAAAAACACAATGCATGCTATGACGAGTTGAAGGGCACCAAGGTGTAGAGCATTAAATGAGGATTAATTTGATAGGATACATGATACCAATAAGGTTTCATTACCTTGGTGTTCAATAAGTGCCGGACTCATTTTCAGCCCTGGAGTTTCATGCCTTAGACCGGCCCACTTTCCTTTTCTTTTTTTACTGGCTTTTTCAGTTCCACCTTTGCGCTTTCTATTATCCATTTTTCTACTTTAATTTTTTGCTGCATATCTCCAACAACTTTTTTTTTTCTTTTTTGATGAAGTGGCCATTGTTGGAGTCAGAAGATAATTATGTCATCATTAGGGTTGCCAATTAACTTCAGAAATGGAAAATAAGTGAAAATTGCGGCCTTTAAAAAGGGACCTATTATGCAAAGTTCACTTTTGCAAGGTGTTAATGGACATAAAGGACAGAAATGTGTGTTGGCAGTGTGTGTACACAACCACCCTATAATCATAAAAATCCACCCGCTCATTTATTTTTTCTAAATTTGCATAAATCTTAAGCACTATCTCCCAACAACCTTTTTTCAGCATTGGTTATAATTTGACGTCACATAAGCCACAGGCCCCGCCCACTAATGTTGTCAGTGAGTGGGAAAAGTTCCCCAAAAATGAGAATTTGCTGAAAAAAAAAAACATAACTTGCTCACCAGTGGATGCTCTGCGTTGAATGAGTGCCATCAAACCAGTCCAAACATCTGATAAAAACATCACAATAATCCAGTAATCAACACCACTTACACAACTATATAAATAAAATAAAAACTAAACAAACATGTTGCTGGACTGTGATGTGAGAGACAACATGAGATTTCACTGGAGGAAGTGTTATTATGACTCGTATTTTAGCCAACAGCAACGTCAAAACATGATTTGTTTCAGCTTTTGTCTTCTCCAGATGTTAACTGATGGACTGGAGTCATATGGATTATTGGGATGTTTTTATCAGCTGTTTGGACTCTCATTCTGACGGCACCCATTCACTGCAGAGCATCCATTGATGAGACACTGATGCAATGCTACATTTCTCCAAATCTGTTCTCATGAAGAAACAAATTCATCTACATCTTGGATGGTCTGAGGGTCAGTACATTTTATTAATTTAATTAAAATTTTTGGGTGAACTATTGCTTTAAGAGAAGGAGCAGAGTCAGGCATTTGATAAATTAATAAATAAATAAAAATACAAATAATATAACAAAAATTGGCCATTCAGCTCGAAAATCACTAACAAACCATGATTATCCTCAAATCCAATGCTCTTTGTGTCACTATACTGACTTTAAAGCTTTCTTCATAAAAGCAATGGGTTACTGACTGTGTTTTTAATCAGCTTTTTCCATCTGTCTAATGAAGCGCAGAGCTCTTAGACACAAAGCCATATCAGACGCCTTGGGACTGAGAATAGGTTAGACATACAGTAGACAAACCCACAATTTCCCCTCCAGTTTACCCAGAAGATTTTCTCAAGCTAAACTGCCGCTGCTCCTTTCACATGTGAAGTGACTAGTCAACCATTACACTTCATTTACATGCGTATTAAAGGTACAGTTACAAAAATGGCATGTTTAATTGCAACTTGAGGAAAAAATGACACACATTGCTTTGATTGTCTGTAATTATAATAAGCTTAATAAAATAAAGAGCACCAGAAGTCCCAACCTGTCAGAAAATGAAACGACTCAAACACAGATGTGCACCGCCTTATCTGACTGTGCGCTGGCCTAAGACTACCTCCTACACACACACACACACACACACACACACACACAAACACAAACACAAACACAAACACACTGACACTGACACACACACACACACACACAGATTAAAGCTTATTCTCAGAGGCTTCGATAACTTTCAGTTCAGCTGAACAAGCTCTTCTGAAAATGTTTAATAACGGATAAGAGAATGTGTTGTTTTGCCGTTGTCTAATTTTTCTGATATCATGCTGAATCCCTCATCATGTTGCATGATTTGAATAAACAAATTTTAACCAAAAATTATGCAAAAGTATAATAACAGAGTTTTTTTTGTTTGTTTATTGTTTGTTTGTTTTTCCTCAAAACATCAGTCTAGAGATGTATATCTTGGCAAAGTGTTTTAACCGATTAACTGCCATTATTAATTAGTTCTAATCAGTTAACTGACAAGACATAAATAAACATAAAATACGTGATACACGAAGGCCAAATGTTTTTCTTTTCCTTATAGACTGAATTTTTACTGAAACAGTTTTTTTAACAGAAAGAAAAAGATGCCTGTGTTTATGAAAGAGAGTGTAAAAGCTCTAAGCCAATACAACTTTTAATTGCATAAATAACTACCAAACAATTTTCCATACAAAGTAAAATTTAGCATAATTAGTTTAGTTCAGTATTACAATAATGCAACACATTCCTCAAAGCTGAAAATTAATGAACAGAACACCTATTTCTCCAGACTTATGCTTGTCAGTCATCCATGATTTGGAAGTGATAATGAATAATGAAACAAAAGCATCCCATACTTTGCTAATCTTGCAAGAGGAGATTTGT
The DNA here is from genome assembly GCF_003368295.1 of Carassius auratus. NCBI lineage: Eukaryota > Metazoa > Chordata > Actinopteri > Cypriniformes > Cyprinidae > Carassius > Carassius auratus. The sequence continues at coordinate 17,422,734 of NC_039287.1, read as the reverse complement.
CTCAGAGTGCATTATGAGTGAAAGGGAGAAGCTGCACACAAAACATCTCAGGTTATGTATTTAGCATGTGTCCCTCAGAGGGGAACGAGTCACTGCATCAGAGCGTTGAGGCTATGGGAATACTTCTGTGTGAAAATGTGGGGCATTTTTACCCTCAATACCACCACTGAGCTGAGACCTTTGAGCAAGGCACCAATCGCCCAACTTCTCCCAGGGCACCACCGCACATGGCTGCCCACTGCTCCGGGTGTGTGTTCAAAGTGTGTATTTGTTACACAATAAAAAAAAATAAAAAAAATAAATAAATAAATTGGCTAATGTGACGTCATATGATGTAGGTTGGTGCATCAATGATGCCATAAAAGGGCACCTGCATCACGGAGTCCCCAGATTCTGATTGACCACCACATCCGTGTGGTCGAGACAGAAGCCCACCAGAGCGGAGCAGATGACCACCACATCCATGCGGTCGAGACCGAAGCCCCCCAGGGCGGAGCAGAAGACCACCACATCCATGCGGTCGAGACTGAAGCCCCCCAGGGCGGAGCAGAAGACCACCACATCTGTGTGGTCAAGACAGAAGCACCCCAGGGCGGCGCAGAAGACCACCACATCCGTGTGGTCATGACAGAAGCCCACCAGAGCGGAGCAGATGACCACCACATCCGTGTGGTCGAATAAACAGGAGAGCAAGTCTGGTTAGGCAAGTCTGAAACAGAGAACATGAACAAGTTAAAGTTAGCCTCCGTGGCCATGACAGGATCAGTCGGGCGCTCAGAGAGTTCAACTGAGATGTTACAAGGCTCTGGAAGTTCCGCAGAGGCGAGAAGAGACTCTTCTAGTTCAGCCCAGCCGAGGAGAGGCTCTAGTAGTTCAGCAGAGACGTGGAGAGGCTCTGGTAGTTCCACAGAGCCGTGAAGAGACTCAGGTAATCCCATGGTGTTTATACTGGATTCCAGAAGATCAATGCTGACTTGACTCTGCTCATGAAGATCATTGGTGGCCTGACTCTGCTCATTAAGATCATTGGTGACTTGCATTTGTTCATGAAGATCATTGGTGACTTGCATTTGTTCATGAAGATCAATGGTGACTTGCATTTGTTCATGAAGATCAATGGTGACTTGCATTTGTTCATGAAGATCAATGGTGACTTGCCTTTGCCCATGAAGATAGTCGGGGACTTGACCTTGCTCATGAAGAATACTGGTGACTGGACTTTGTCCGTGAATTTCATTGGTGACTTGCCCTTGTCCATGAATTTCATCAGGGACTTGACTTGACTCCGGAGTGTCAACGGTGACTAGTTCTGACTCTGGAAGGTCAGCGGTGACTAGTCCTGACTCTGGAAGGTCAGCGGTGACTAGTCCTGACTCTGAAAGGTTATCGGTGACTAGTCCTGACTCTGGAAGGTCAGCGGTGACTAGCCCTGACTCTAGAAGGTCAACCGGGAACTAGTCCTGACTCTGGAAGGTCAACGGTGACTAGTCCTGACTCTGGAAGGTCAATGGTGACTAACCCTGACTCTGGAGGGTCAACGGTGACTAAGCCTGACTCTGAAAGGTCAACGGTGACTAGCCCTGACTCTGAAAGGTCAACGGTGACTAGCCCTGACTCTGGAAGGTCAACGGTGACTAACCCTGACTCTGGAAGGTCGACAATGACTAACCCTGACTCTGGAGGATCCATGAGCACCTGACTCGACTCTGGAGGGTCAACGGGAACCTGACTCGACTCTGGAGGGTCAACGGGAACCTGACTCGATTCTGGAGGGTCAACGGGAACCTGACTCGACTCTGGAGGGTCAACGGGAACCTGACTCAACTCTGGAGGGTCAACCGGAACCTGACTCGTCTCTGGAGGGTCAACTAGAAGCTGACTCAACTCTGGAGGGTCAACGGGAACCTGACTCAACTCTGGAGAGTCAACTGTGGCTGTCATTCTGTGCAGAGGCGCTGGACAAGCAGCCATCTTGTGCCATGACTCTGGACCGGCAGCCATCCTGGGCCGTGGCGCTGGACCGGTGGACATTTTGGGCAGTTGCACTGGGCCGGCAGTCATTTTGGGCAGTGGTGCTGTGCTGGCAGCCATCCCGGGCAGCAGCGCTGGGCTAGCAACCATCTTATGCTGTGGTGCTGGGCTGGCGTCCATCTTGCGTCATGACGCTGAGCTGGCGACCATCTTGTGCCGTGGCGCTGGGCTGGCGGCCATCTTGCATTGTGACGCTAGGCTGGTGACCACCTTGTGCTGAGGTGCTGGGCTGGCGACCATCTTGTGCAGTGGCGCTGGACTTGCAGCCATCATGGGCAGTGGCGCTGGGCCGGCGGCCATTCTGCCCAGTGGCGCTGGGCTGGCGGCCATCTTGTGCAGCGGCACTGGGCTGGCGGCCATCTCGTACAGTGGCGTTGGATCGGCAGACGCGCACTTCCTCTCCCCTCCCCTGATCCCATGGAAAACAACCAAGCGGGTTCCCTCAAAACCACTCCTATCCCGCTCGGTGGCTGGGGAGGAAACATGAAAAGACATACCGCTGGATCTAAATGAGTTGGAGTCCTTCTGTGATGATCGTGATCCAGTTAAACACAGAGAGAGAGAGAGATCCTAATGCAGGTATGCCTTTTTATTGGGGTAATCCAAAATGTAATGAAAACAAGCCAGGGTCAAAACCAGAAAGCAGTCCAAAAACAAACAAACAAAGGAAGGAACAGGAAAGGAAATGGAACGGGAACTCAGAATATGAGGAATCTCGGAGGACGAGAATACTGGGATACGAAAGGAAAGGACTCCATCCAAACAACAGGAAAGGACTGGTAAATATAGGGAGGCTAATGACAATTAAGTTAAAGCACCTGGTGCAATTAGCAGGAGTGCAATTACTGTGATGAAGGGACAAGACTAGTGGAATTCTAGTGCCTACAGTGAAGTGGCTAAGGGGAAGTGAGCCCAAAGAGGACACCCAGGGAAACAGAGACTAGACAGCATGACAATAAATAGCTATACAAATAAAGGTGTCTTGACTTGAATTGACCAAATGAATTACTAATGCACAGACTCGGGCTCCTAATGATGAAATTGGAGCAAGATGACAGCAGCAATACCTGGAACACTTTGGCTTCAACTTTTCACTTTTCAACAATGAAAGAAAATAGAGACATGTCATCAAGGGCACCATAACAAAGAGAAGGTTGGGAAGATTCAAAGGACCCGATGAAGGAGAGGGGGCCTGAACTTGATTTCTACAGAGGGAAAGCCCAAAACCCCAGTCAAGATGCTGTTCAGGGGGCCCAGAAACCATAGCCTCAGCTCTGTTTGATAGAACTTTTAAATGGTACAGTTAGGGTAGAAATTGATGGGATTATTTTTGAGGAAACAATTGTTGATAATGGAGTTCCTCACGAAAGTGTCCTAGGCCCCTTTTTGTTCTTATTTTTAAAAAATGATATGCAAGCTGTTTGTGATTGTAACTTGTTTTTTGTATGCTGATAATTCTGCTTTACTGGTCTGTTGGTAGATTTTAGTAGAATAATAGGGAAATGAGGTGAGGAGCTAAACAAGGTAAGAGATTGGCTCTCTGAAAATAACCTCTTATAGCATTTAGGTAAAACAGCCACTATCTTATTTGGGTCTTAAAGTTACACATGTTTATTTATCCGATTATATACATCTTAGAATAGAAACCAAAGTAGCACATCTTAAAATAAAAATGGTATGGAAGACAACCAATAAAATAATTCCTCCATATTTGAATACGTTTATTTATTTTTTTCTAGAGTAATTCAGAAACATTATTATAATTCAAGGCAAAGTCATTACAGTAAATTGTTGTTTTAAGACTGTCCATGGTCATAGGCCTTACTCAGGGAGTGGTATAAGTGGATATTAAAAGTTTCAAATATGACTGGATTTAGTTAAAATGTTGTGTATGTGTTTAACTGTGATTATAAATTATGTAAATGGAATTTATAATACTATGCAATCCCAGTACCTGTCACCAGGGGTGAAATTTATGCTTAATGAGGGATGACATTAGCATTTCTGTTGGCCATACTATCTAAAACACAAAGCAGAGTGAGAAAAAGACTAACAATATCACACAAATGCAAACAAACAAGCGGCTTTCTGAAGATGAAGAAGCTGGAGATTATGTGATGTAGGTGCACTTTTATGGTCTCACTGACAAACCACACTCTGTCACCTGACCTCACATAGGCCAATCAAGACTGGTGTGTTTGCACAAGTGGTTCAGACGCCCATCACACAGAGCTGCTCCAACGGCTTCAACATCACAGTGCCATTTTTCCACTTAGAAAGAGGATAATAATGTGAAATAAAACTTAATCTACTCCAGAAAACAGCTTTTTATTTATTTATTTTTGTTTTATTGTGAAATATTTTAATATGACAGTAATTAGTAGAGTAGTAGAGTAGCACAAAAATGCAGTGAATGCATAAATGAAATGCCAAACTCAAACAAATAGTTAAGGTGGGTTATTCTGTGAAATAATTAACATTCTACATCCGTACAGTACACTGAACCTCAAAACAATTATTCATATATGGCATTGTACAGTATGATGTAGTGTTCAGTCTCTGCACTGTAGGATACAGAGCTGTGCTTCTAGGTATGCATAGGATATTTTGGTTCATTATTCCTTTTTGAGGTATGAACACTGAACTAAAACCTGTTTATATCTTGACAAACTTTGACTGTAGTCTAAATACTTTAAGTTTTGTTTAGCATGTAGCTTGGCCTTTCAGCTTTTTTAGTATTTTGTCTGTCAAACGACATCTAACCACACTGGAATGGTCACTGTTATAACTTATGCTTTGATATGTTTGTTTCAGAGTAATGTCGTATTTTTATACAGAGCTCTATTAGCCAACTTCACTGTCAGCTGCTAATCGCTGTATTTCCTCTCTCTCAAGTCTTATTCAAGGGAATTCTGGGTGAATATGTAGGTGGTTTGATTTGCACTTCCTGGTAACTGAACCAAATGAGACATCCAAACATCTGGATATTGTTTTGTATTCTTTTTCCATTTCAGGTTTTTTTTTTTTTTAACTCTGGGATTTTATTTTCACCATTTGTCCACTTTACTGTGGGAAGGTAATCCAGAAAATATTTAATGATTCACAGACAAATACTTCTCTAAACAAAAAGAATAAAATAAAATAAAAATGCACATCACAAACAGTACGGATGAACTGGAGATTTCAATGAAGAGTGTGATTTTTATATAAAATCCGCACTAAATTGGTAAACAGTACAGTAACTATGTTTGCACACGTGTGTTTGTTTGTGGAGGGCTTTAGTGTGATTAGTCACATTCTGAAATAGTACTGAGGTCAGGTGAACATCTGCAGAGACTGGAGCATCACACACACACACACTGTTTCCTACAATAAATCACATCCACACACTTGAGACTCTTGCTGGAATCTGAAAAATAAAATGCACAAATGTGCAACACTTGAAAATGTGGGAAACTTGCACATGCACAGTCATGCAGACTCTGCTCCAGATTAAATATATACGTACTGTAACGTAGTAGTAAATAGATAACTACAGTATTTGATCATCTTAACACCAACCAACACCTACACCTAATGTCTTAATTTAACAAAATGGTTCACCCAAAAATTTAAATGAGCTAAATAATTTACTGACCCTCAGGTCATCCAAGATTAGTTTGTTTCTTCATCATATTTGGATAAATGCAGTATTGCATCAGTGTCTCATCAATGGATGCTCTGCAGTGAATGGGTGCCGTCAGAATGAGAGTCCAAACAGCTGATAAAAACATCACTATCATCCACAGCAGTTAACTGATGGACTGGAGTGGTGTGGATTACTTGTGGATTACTGTGATGTTTTCATCAGCTATTTGGACTTTCTGACGGCACCCATTCACCACAGAATGAAAACAACAGAAATCCTGAATAGCCTGAGTGTGAGTATGTTTTCAGTACATTTTAATTATTTTGGGAGAGTTATTCCTTTAAGAATAATGCTATCAACATCTTCAACGTGCAGCAGCAGTCACTGAAAGAGTGCTGTTCGCCATCTAAAACATATTACACATAAAGAAGTGTGAACGGTACGTGTGCATATGAGCCCGCTGTTTATAAACAGCCGCTTAATTCAATTGAATCAATTTCCTCACTTCAGATGGGTTTTGCTCTAGTGCTCAAGGTGCTGAAAGAGAGCCTGTAACGTGTTAGTGCACGTTTGTCATTGAGACGACAGGTTGTCAGGGAGTGAGTGATGGTAAGACGGCAGTCCAGGCTCATTGCTGCATGTGTGATTGCCGTCAGTAATTACACACCCTCGCGTCTGATTTATTAACTCTAAATGTCCTCTACAGCCCCTCTAATGAATACTCAAACCCTGTCACACTCATTTGTCTTCTGTCTTGTTCTCTCTCTGTCTCCTCTGTGTTGCACTCATTGTCATATTCTTCAGTTCAGGTAAGGCACAGAGGAGCAATGCAGGAATTAAAGAGATAGTTGACCTACAAATGATTAGTCTCTCATTATTTATCACCCTCATGCCATTCAAAATAGTGACTTTCTTTCTTGACCCTTTTTAGGTGAATATTATGGCCACATATTTTCATTTAACAAAAATGACTGAGAATTACGGCTGTGAAGCTCCATCAGTCACAAAGTTCTGCAAACTACCGACTTCTTGCACATTTCTTTGTTAACTACACTTATCAATCAAATGTTTTTTTTTTTTTAAAGAAGTCTCTTCTGCTCACTAAGGCTGCATTAATTTGATTAAAAAAAAAAAACATCAAAAAATGTTTTCTGTGTGAATCTGTGTTAAAGTGTAATGTATTTCTGTGATGCTCCGCTGTATTTTCAGCATCATTCCTCCAGTCTTCAGTGTCACATGATCTTCAGAAATCAGAATAATATGATGATTTACTGCTCAAGAAACATGAAGATTATTATCAGTGTTGAACACAGTTGTGCTGCTGAAATTTTTAAGATACATTTTATTTTTCAGGATTCTTTGATAAACAGAAAGTTCAAAAGAACAGCATTTATTTGAAAAATAAATATTTTGTAACATCATAAATGTTTTTACTGTCACTTTATGTAAGGCAGCCTTGCAGATTAAAAGTAATAGTTTCTTTCAAAATTCTTATTGACCACATTCTTTTAAAAAGAAATGCATGTTTGGCTAATTTGATAACTCGTTCTGCTAAAAAACGAAATAATATTGTATTTCAAAACATTTGACCGGTTTAGCAGTAAAATAAATAAATAAATAAATAAATGGCATATTCAAGAAAATTAAACCAACACAAAAGAAATAAAAATGTAACTTTTTTGGGCTGAATTTTAAATTGTGCTCTATAAAGTACATACACATGTGTGTAGGATCCTTTCATCCTTTCTAACATTAATCCCACAGAATTATGCTCCAGTTGTCTTATTTTCTCATCAGTTAACTTCATTTCATCATTCATCATCATTGCTTCTATTTTTGTTATAATGTTTCCTCTCATCTATTCATTTCCATGTCACTGTTCATTCTGACCGCGCTGCACCGCGGTGTCATCTGTTGACTGCACTGATTGCGTGTCTGTAGGTGTTTGTGTAATTTCCTGCAGTCGGGCAGCACTGCTCAGCGCTGGCCTCAGATCATCATCTAATAAGGGCTGATGGGAGCATTCTGCCCACACACAACTGCACACTCATTCAACAACACTGTGTCTGACTGGCCTGCACACACACGAGTGGGAGAAGAGGAGCAGAGCGACGGCGTGAGTGAAGAGAGAGGCTTTTCTGCAAATGCATTTCAAGACTGCAGCCTCTCATGACAGAGCAGGGGACCATTTCATTCCTGATAAGCATTCACAATAAAAGAAAACAGTTTTATGAATGATAATTTAACAATACCTTACCAAAGCTTGATGCTTACTTTTTTTTTCTCAAGAAGCACATGTGCTCCTCAGTGGAAAAATTCAGGTGTGCATAAATAATACATTTAACCTTTAGGGGTGCATTGATAATTGACCAAATAGTTTTGTTATGCTTTTGCAGTCTTTTTTGGATCTTGATTACTCTAGTCCCCATTGATTGTAACTGCGTGGAAAAGAGTGGCTAATATAATTCTTAAAACAATTCTACATCGTTGCAGTGAACATGTTAAAGCTAGAGCTTTATAAAACCACAAGATGCATTCTGATTGGCTGGGAACAATGATGCTGTTATTGTTTGTTGTCTTTTCATTTACCTGCTGCAGGTCCAGAGTCACAGTGACGTGATGGTAGTCCATCCCATTCATGATGCTCGGGCTCTGCCACCATCTGTTAGTGCCGTCGATGGCGTACTCGATGGGATGCCGCTCTACACACACACACACACACACACACACACACAGACTCATGAGAGAACACAATGGATTCATGTTCATGGGCAGAGAACACCATCTGACAACCTGAGTCACATAATCGAATCTTTTGAAATCGAAATAAAACGACCAAAAAACATTTGCTGAATCGTATTATAATGAAATCTAAATAAAATTCTTTTTTTTTTTTTATATATCATTTTTGATAAATCACGATTTTATGGCTCTTATAATCTGATATGTAGTAAGAATATGGAGAGACAAAAAAAAAAGCAAAATTTAATTCAGAAACTGAAACTGAAAAAAAATAATTCAATTTTGGTGCAGATGCTGATATTTATATGATGAAATTCTGATTCTTGTAAAGTAAATCAATTAGATCTTTAAATCAGTATAGCAGATACTGACATAAAACAACAGAAAGATCCATCGCCACTCTATTAGATTTGAGTTTTTCAGGTAAAGCCAAGCTGCTTCAGTCCAGCAAGTGTTCCTCTGGAAATATTATTAACAATCTCAATGTTATTCTTATGTTACTTCGCAAAAATGAGTAAAGATGAGTGTGTGTGTGTGTGTGTGTGTGTGACTGACATATTCACACTCCTGCATGTGCTGAGGGATGAACCCTCCTTTAGACAATAAGCTCTATGAGATGGTTTATATGGTAACGAGTAAATCTCAGTATCTGATGCAAGAGCGATTAGCACATAGTCCACACTGGAAGAGAGAGACTGTCACGATGACCAGTCCTATTAGCTGATTCTAATAAAACCTAAATGCAATAAAAATCAGCCTTTAAGAGGTCTGAGGGAATGAAATACTCATATATTTGTATTTAATTTAGTTTGAATAATTGGTGTTTTTGGACTGGCGAGACAGAATTCTTTTTTCATTGCACATCAAGCTCTTTTATCAGAAGAGATCAAGTGAGATTTGATTCCTCATGGCACGAGCCCTTTAGAGAAGCTCAGTAACACCTCATATTAAACCACGACGGGACACAATGCTACTAATAACATGTCTCTACTGGCTTTCACCTTTGTGAGCAGACTGCCGTTGAATTAAATCTCCTGCTGAAATAAAGCGATCTGCTCTAATGAGGGATGAGTTTTAAAAAGTGCTGAAATACTGACGTTTATCTCGGCGCAGAGCCTGTCGAAAGCCTGCTATATGAGACAAACCTCAATCTTTCTTTACAGCCAGATTCATAATCAGGCTAAGATGATTAAAGTTGTCCACTTAATCATTTATTTGACTGCATATATTCTTTTCTAATTCATGAGCGAGATCTAGGTTTCATTTAAAAGAACTCCCCCGCTGGTAAAGTCACATCTCTCTCTCTTTCTCTAATTTCCTCTAATTACATGTTATATTAATCACTCTCTGGCTGGGAGTGTGTGGGTGACTCTGGGGCGCAGCGGCGTGTGTTTGAAGAGAGCTCAGAATAACTCATTATGGCTGAGGTGTGTGGATGACAGCACCACTGACTCAACGCATGTTTTATTAAGACCTTTCAAACAGCTTGAACACATCAAAAACCATCACACCAGCAGCACCTAAAAGACGAAGGTGTCTGAAAGACAGACGGACAGGTGACTCTCACCATGCATGTCTGGCTCATGTTTCACCATGAAACCAAAAGCACAACATTACTTTACACGAAGACAATGCAGCACATTTATAGACCGTTAAAGAAGTATCTGACCCAAAATAAGAAAATCCAGTCATTATTTACTCAAATTATGGCACCTTTAATGTTTAACCCTTGTTTGTTTGTAATTTTCATTCATCTTAATGATGATGATTCTCATTACTGTAATACAGTCAGGAAAGTCATTCTCTGGACGCAATGACATTTCTACTGAAATATGCATAAATAAAAACTACAATGATGTATAAATACCATACAATACACCATTATGCTTTTCATATTATAATGATGAAAATCAGTCTTTTGCAACAAAGAATAATACTTTTAAATACTATACTAATAAAATGACTTAAGTTCTTATTAGGAGGGTTTCTCAAACAGCAAGGATTTGCTGCGACACTGACGCATCATGTCAAATAACTGAGAGAACATCAAATTACTATGGACAAACAGGATATGATGTCATGCTCTAGGGCTTCTGTATTTATTTAATAATAAATCACAAGTAATAAGAAATGTAAAATATTAAAATACACCATCTGCTCTACTTTCCAGCAACACAGCAAACACGCAGCTTTGAAGTTTATATTCTTTGTATTGAGTCAAGCGGACGATCGGTAACATTTACACCAAACATCTTTTGGCTGTATAATCATAAACCTCATTTACGCCTGCACTGAAAATGTTTGCATATTTAATACAATTGGTATAAAGTGTGATGGTGTGGATGCATGTGTATGATGATAATGATGGCAGTAGAGGGGCAGAAGTGATTGTTTGTTATAACTTATAAATGGAATGCATAATACCATATATATATATATATATTCATTGGGAAGTGAATTAAATTTATCTGGTAATTAATCTTCTAGTCATCCGAGATTCCACTTCATCTTCTCGTCTCCCGAGATTGACCCTAACCTCTCGTCTTCCGAGTTCCCTTTCCTGTTCCCTCCTTGTTTATTTGTTTGTTTATTTTTGGACTGTCTGTTTGGCTTTTGACCTCTGCTTGTTCGACCAAGAATTGGATTACCCATCATTAAATACTTGCAATTGGATCTACTATCTCCTTTGTCTCTCTGGTACACGATTCGTCACAGAAGGACTCCATCAAAAAGAGATCCAGCGGTATGTCTATTCATATTTTCTCCCAGTCACCGAGCTGGTGAGGAATGGTTTCAAGGGTACCTGCCTGGTCGTGTTTCGTGGGACCAGGGGAGGTCGCTCAGGAGTGAGTGGTCGAGAAGAGGTCCGGCATCACTCTCCAATATGGCCCCCCGTCGACCCTGAGTTCGGATGGGAACCGCCGTCACACCATTGTGGACGGAGAGGGGAAAAGAGGCGCAAGTCTGCCGAGCCAGCACCGCTGCACAAGATGGCCGCCAGCCCAGCGCCGCTGTGCAAAATGGCCGCCGACCCAGCACCATTGCACAGGATGGCCGCGAACCCAGCACCACGAGGCAAGATGGAAGCCAGCCCAACACCACAGCACAAGATGGCCGCCACCTCAGTGCCACGAGGCAAGATGGACGCCAGCCCAGCGCCACAGCACAAGATGGCCGCTGGCCCAGCACCACTGCTCATGATGGCCGCCAGCCCGGAGCCACTACACAGGATAGCAGCTACAGTGGGATTTCCTGAGTTGAGTCAGGTTCCCGTTGACTCTCCAGAGTTGAGTCAGGTTCCGGTTGACCTTCCAGAGTTGAGTCATATTCCTGTTGACCCTCCAGAGTTGAGTCAGGTTCCCGTTGACCCTCCAGAGTTGAGTCAGGTTCCGGTTGACCCTCCAGAGTTGAGTCATATTCCCGTTGACCCTCCAGAGTTGAGTCAGGTTCCAGTTGACCCTCCAGAGTTGAGTCAGGTTCCAGTTGACCCTCCAGAGTTGAGTCAGGTTCCAGTTGACTATCCAGAGTCGAGTCAGGTTCCTGTTGACTCTCCAGAGTCGAATCACGTTCCAGTTGATTCTCCAGAATCAAGTCAGATTCCTGTTGACCTTCCAGAGTCGAGTCAGGTGCCCGTTGACTTTCCAGAGTTGAGTCAGGTTCCGGCTGACCCTCCAAAGGCGAGTCAGGTGCTCGTGGACCCTCCAGAGTTGAGTTAGGTGCTCATGGACCCTCCAGAGTCAGGGTTAGTCATCGTTGACCTTCCAGAGTCAGGGTTAGTCACCGTCGACCTTTCAGAGTCAGGGTTAGTCACCGTTGACCATCCAGAGTCAGGGCTAGTTTCTGTTGATCCTTCAGAGTCGAGTCAGGTGCCCGTTGATTTTCCAGAGTTGAGTCAGGTTCCGGTTGACCATCCGAAGTCGAGTCAGGTGTTTGTGGACCCTCCAGAGTCAGGGTTAGTCACCGTTGACCTTCCAGAGTCAGGTTTAGTCACTTTTGACCTTACAGAATCAGGACTAGTCACTATTGACCTTCCAGAGTCAGGGCTAGTTACCATGGACTTTCCAGAGTCAAGGCTAGTCACCGTTGACCTTTCAGAGTCAAGTCAAGTCACTGGTGATCTTCAGGGACAGAGTCAAGTCACTGGTGATCTTCAGGGACAGAGTCAAGTCACTGGTGATCTTCAAAGACAGAGTCAAGTCACTGGTGATCTTCAAGGACCGAGTCAAGTCACTGGGGTTCTTCATGGAAGAATTCAAGTCACCAGTGATCTTCATGAACAAAGGCAAGTCACCACTGATCTTCATGAACAAAGGCAAGTCACCATTGATCTTCATGAACAAATACAAGTCACCAATGATCTTCATGAACAAATGCAAGTCACCAATAATCTTCATGAGCAGAGTCAAGTCAGTACCGATCTTCTGGAATCCAGTATAAACACCATGGGATTACCAGAGTTTTGTCACTCCTCTGTGGAACTACCAGAGCCTCTCCACGTCTCTGATGAATTACCAGAGTCTCTCCTCGCCTCTGCGGAACTTCCAGAGACTCGTCATGTCTCAGTCAATCTCTCTGAGCACCCGACTGTTCCCGTTGTGGCCACGGAGGCTACCCTTAACATGTTCATGTTCTACATTTCAGACTTGCCCAACCAGACTTGTCCTCCTGTTGGTCCGGCCACACGGATGTGGTGGTCTTCTGCTCCGCCCTGGGGGCTTTCTACCTCGACCACAAGGATGTGGTGTTCTTCTGCTCCGCCCTGGGGGGCGTCTGGTTTGACCACACGGACGTGGTGGTCTTCTGTTCCACCCTGGGCTCCGACTGCCTCGACCACAAGGATGTGGTGGTCTTCTGCTCCACCCTGGGGGGTGTTTTGTTCGACCACATGGACGTGGTGGTCGTCTGTTCCACCCTGGGGGGCTTCCGCCCTGACCGCACGGATGTGTTGGTCTTCTGCTCCGCCCTGGGGTCCGTCTGCCTCGACCACAAGGATGTGGTGGTCTTATGCTCCACCCTGGGGGGCGTTTGGTTCGACCACATGGACGTGGTGGTCTTCTGCTCCGCCCTGGGTGGCTTCCGCCCTGACCACACGGTTGTGGTGGTCTTCTGCTCAGCCCTGACCACACGGTTGTGGTGGTCTTCTGCTCTGCCCTGGGGGGTGTCTGGTTTGGCTGCATGGTTGTGGTGGTCTTCTGCTCCGCCCTGGGGGACTCCGATCTCGACCACATGGACGTGGTGGTCTTCTGCTCCGTCCTGGGGGGCTTCAGCCCTGACCACACGGTTGTGGTGGTCTTCTGCTCCACCCTGGGGGGCTTCTGCCCTGACCACACGGTTAAGGTGGTCTTCTGCTCCGCCCTGGTGGGCGTCACGTGATGTCTTTCTTGGACTTGTGTTTTTGTGTTTATTTTTTTTGTTGTTCTTCTGTCTGTCTTTCTTTCTGTTTCCTCCTATAGACCTGGCCCTCCGTCCCTCCCCCTGATCCTCCACCGGTCCACCTCCCTCCTGGGGGGCTTCCGCCCTTACCACATGGTTGTGGTGGTCTTCTACAAGTCTGTCCTCGACACGTCTGTGTGTGGTGCTCTTTATGCCTTGACCCCAGCCTCAGTCCATTGCTTGTGAAGATCACTTTAAATTCTTGAATCCAGTTTGCTTGACAATCCTCATAAGGCTGCGGTTCTCTCAGTTGGTTGTGCATCATTTCCTTCCACACTTTCTCCTTCCACTCAACTTTATGTTAACATGCTTGGATACAGCACTCTGTGAATAGCCATCTTATTGGCAATTAATTTTTGTGGCTTACACTCCTTGTGAAGGGTCAATGATTGTCATAGACCATTTTGAAGACTCCGTAAACCTTTGCAGGTGTTTTGAGTTGGTTGTCTGATTTGAGCTGACTGGCATGTCATCATATTCTAATTTGTTGAGATCGTGAATTGGTGGGTTTTTGTTAAATGTAAGCCAAAATCATCACAATTAAAGGAACCAAAGACTTAAACTACTTCAGTCTGTGTGCACTGAATTTATTTAATACATGAGTTTCACAATTTGAGTTGAATTACTGAAATAAATGCAATTTTCCTTGACATTCTAATTTATTGAGAAGCACCTGTGTGTGTGTGTGTGTGTGTGTGTGTGTGTATATATATATACAGTATTGTTCAAAATAATAGCAGTACAATGTGACTAACCAGAATAATCAAGGTTTTTCGTATATTTTTTTATTGCTACGTGGCAAACAAGTTACCAGTAGGTTCAGTAGATTCTCAGAAAACAAATGAGACCCAGCATTCATGATATGCACGCTCTTAAGGCTGTGCAATTGGGCAATTAGTTGAATTAGTTGAAAGGGGTGTGTTCAAAAAAATAGCAGTGTGGCATTCAATCACTGAGGTCATCAATTTTGTGAAGAAACAGGTGTGAATCAGGTGGCCCCTATTTAAGGATGAAGCCAACACTTGTTGAACATGCATTTGAAAGCTGAGGAAAATGGGTCGTTCAAGACATTGTTCAGAAGAACAGCGTACTTTGATTAAAAAGTTGATTAGAGAGGGGAAAACCTATAAAGAGGTGCAAAAAATGATAGGCTGTTCAGCTAAAATGATCTCCAATGCCTTAAAATGGAGAGCAAAACCAGAGAGACGTGGAAGAAAACGGAAGACAACCATCAAAATGGATAGAAGAATAACCAGAATGGCAAAGGCTCAGCCAATGATCACCTCCAGGATGATCAAAGACAGTCTGGAGTTACCTGTAAGTACTGTGACAGTTAGAAGACGTCTGTGTGAAGCTAATCTATTTTCAAGAATCCCCCGCAAAGTCCCTCTGTTAAAAAAAAGGCATGTGCAGAAGAGGTTACAATTTGCCAAAGAACACATCAACTGGCCTAAAGAGAAATGGAGGAACATTTTGTGGACTGATGAGAGTAAAATTGTTCTTTTTGGGTCCAAGGGCCACAGGCAGTTTGTGAGACGACCCCCAAACTCTGAATTCAAGCCACAGTACACAGTGAAGACAGTGAAGCATGGAGGTGCAAGCATCATGATATGGGCATGTTTCTCCTACTATGGTGTTGGGCCTATTTATCGCATACCAGGGATCATGGATCAGTTTGCATATGTTAAAATACTTGAAGAGGTCATGTTGCCCTATGCTGAAGAGGACATGCCCTTGAAATGGTTGTTTCAACAAGACAATGACCCAAAACACACTAGTAAACGGGCAAAGTCTTGGTTCCAAACCAACAAAATTAATGTTATGGAGTGGCCAACCCAATCTCCAGACCTTAATCCAATTGAGAACTTGTGGGGTGATATCAAAAATGCTGTTTCTGAAGCAAAACCAAGAAATGTGAATGAATTGTGGAATGTTGTTAAAGAATCATGGAGTGGAATAACAGCTGAGAGGTGCCACAAGTTGGTTGACTCCATGCCACACAGATGTCAAGCAGTTTTAAAAAACTGTGGTCATACAACTAAATATTAGTTTAGTGATTCACAGGATTGCTAAATCCCAGAAAAAAAAAATGTTTGTACAAAATAGTTTTGAGTTTGTACAGTCAAAGGTAGACACTGCTATTTTTTTGAACACACCCCTTTCAACTAATTCAACTAATTGCCCAATTGCACAGCCTTAAGAGCGTGCATATCATGAATGCTGGGTCTTGTTTGTTTTCTGACAATCTACTGAACCTACTGGTAACTTGTTTGCCACGTAGCAATAAAAAATATACTAAAAACCTTGATTATTCTGGTTAGTCACATTGTACTGCTATTATTTTGAACAATACTGTATATATATATATATATATACATACAGTGGGTATGGAAAGTATTTAGACCCCATTAAATTTTTCACTCTTTGTTATATTGCAGTTATTTGCTAAAATCATTTAAGTTCATTTTTTTTCCTCATTAATGTACACACAGCACCCCATATTGACAGAAAAACACAGAATCGTTGACATTTTTGCACATTTATTAAAAAAGAAAAACTGAAATATCACATGGTCCCATTTGCTATTCAGTAGAAGCACCCTTTTGATCTAATACAGCGATGAGTCTTTTTGGGAAAGATGCAACAAGTTTTTCACACTTGGATTTGGGGATCCTCTGCCATTCCTCCTTGCAGATCCTCTCCAGTTCTGTCAGGTTGGATGGTAAACATTGGTGGACAGCCATTTTCAGGCCTCTCCATAGATGCTCAATTGGGTTTCAGTCAGGGCTCTGGCTGGGCCATTGAAGAACAGTCATTGAGTTGTTGTGAAGCCACTCCTTCATTATTTTAGCTGAGTGCTTAGGGTGATTGTCTTGTCGGAAGGTGAACCTTCGGCCCCGTGTGAGGTCCTGAGCACTCTGGAGAAGGTTTCCGTCCAGGATATTCCTGCACTAGGCCGCATTCATCTTTCCCTCGATTGCAACTCCCTTTTGCAGCAAACCTCAAGCGGCCAGTAGATGAATTGCAGTTTTTGTCACTTCCTTATTGGCTTCACGAGAGAGAGTGCGAGGTTGCCGCTAGGTCGTCCCAAACGTCTTCCATTTAAGGATTATGGAGGTCACTGTGGTCTTAGGAACCTTAAGTGCAGCAGAATTTTTTTTTTGTAACCTTGGGCAGATCTGTGCCTGCCACAATTCTCTCTCTCAGCTCTTCAGGCAGTTCCTTTGACCTCATGATTCTCATTTGCTCTGACATGGACTGTGAGCTGTAAGGTTTTAAACAGACAGGTGTGTGGCTTTCCTAATCATGTCCAATCAGTATAATGAAACACAGCTGGACTCAAATGAAGGTGTAGATCCATCTCAAGGATGGTCAGATGAAATGGACAGCACCTGAGTTAAATATCTGAGTGTCACAGCAAAGGGTCTGAATACTTAGGACCATGTGATATTTCAGTTTTCCATTTTTAATAAATCTGCAAAACCGTCAACAATTCTGTGTTTTTCTGTCAATATGGGGTGCTCTGTGTACATTAATGAGGAGAAAAAAATAACTTAATGGCTGCAATATAACAAAGAGTGAAAAATTTAAGGGGGTCTGAATACTTTCCGTACCCACTATATATATATATATATATATATATATATATATATATATATATTCTGAATATGTACGTAATTTAAAAGCAATTCACCACCATTGCTTTTCAATGACGTAAGACTCGCATTGACATCCATTCCATTGACATGCTAAAATATATAGTTTGAAATGGAACAAATGATATATAATGGACGATGATATACAGTGTGTAATGCATGATCTAATCTAAAGTAAGTAAATCCACGTCTTACTAACAAGAA